>NC_143158.1:21784995-22070938 GCF_041381405.1 Jatropha curcas | reverse complement strand
AAAATACCCTTCTGTTTGTCAGTCATGCACAATTGGACAAAGAGTCGGTCTACCTCATATCAGTTACTCTGACTACCACTATACCCTAATACGATTACCCTCATACTTACAGGTACCCCCTGTTCAAGTGCCAACATTAGTGCCAACCACACCTACTGTGCTATCACCGACCTCACCAATCTCAACTGCACCAATGGCATCACTTTTTGACATCAAAAACCTTATAGAACAACTCGAGGCCAGAATGGAGGCCAGAATGGAGGCCAGAATGAATGAGGCATTGGCTGCCTAAAGGATTGCCTTGATAGCTGAATTGGGTAATGGTAATGGAAGTGGGGCTTCCGGTGAGGGAAGTGGACCTGCTGCTTCCAATCAAGGACCTGCCGCAGAACCGACAAATCCTACCCTTAACCTGGATGACATGCCTGCTTCTGAGCCAGAAGCTCAGAAAATGAGAAAAAAACTGGACACCACCAAACAGAAAAACAATGAACCTTTTCCCTCGTTCCTTACAAGGAAAAGGACCAAGGTCGCTCAAATGATCAACCGGCCTTCTGAACAAGAACAGGTAGACATAATCATAAAGAACCTGCAGCCTGTCTACCAACAACAGTTACAAACCCAATACTTACCAACCTTCCAGTCACTCATTGCCACTGCTACAAAGGTAGAGGATTTAATTCAAATGGGGCAACTGAAAGAAGACTCGGGTTCCTCAAAATACGAGAAGCCTAGCCAAGCTGGCAAAGTCCATGAAATGGCAAGCATCACCCCCACGAATCCTTTACGTGTGGGCAATATGAGAAATGGCAATCGGTCAAGAAGGACATATACTGATCTCGGGATGCCAATCCTTTTGGTTTTCCGAGAGGCTGTCAAGGCCAACTACATCAAGCCCTTGGAAGCAAGGCCGCCACCCTACCCTTTACCAAGAAACTACCGAACCAATGAATACTGTGAATATCATCAAGGTCATGGGCACGAGACTGAAGCGTGCTGGACGCTTAAGAACCGCATCCAAGACCTGGTAGACGATGGTTCAATCATCCCAAGAAGTGAGTCAGACATTAGCACTAATCCCTTACCAAATCACGGGGTAAATGCTATTATTTCTGACCAGGAATTGATCGATCCTTTCGAGCTATTCCTAGAAATGAATGACACCTGTGTCCTGGACTTGAATGACTTATCCGAAGAGGTAACAACCGAACTCGAAGTGGAAGACTTCATGCAACCTAGTCTCCTTGACGAAATTGCAGTTATCACAGGAAATGATGGGGACCAAGATCTGCTGAGCCTGATCAAGCCGAACGAAGGCCCTCTCACCAATTGGTACGTCAAGGAGGAGCGCGCTGCTGATAAACCCCCTCCCGAGTCAAACCTAGAGTCAAAATCTATAATCAAGTCTTGTATTGAGTCTGAGTCTGACCCCGAGTCTGAAACCGAGTCAGAGTCCAGTTCCATTCCTGAGTCATCTGTGTCGGATTTTGAAAATCCAGATTTCAAATTTGATGTAATCTTTGAAGACGATTCTGTCATGATCAATAAAGGCTTGCAAATTATTGACTACCCCGCATGTCTATCTTTCCAAGCATTTCCAAGCAAAAATAATGAAAAAGAAATAAATGAAATAAAAAATGAAAAAGAAAAAATAATAATTGGCAAAGAAGAAAATGAACATACATACATTGCATTTGACTGTGTGAACAAGGGACAGGTCAGTGAATGCTTGAGGAAGTTTGCCGATTGTTTCATGTGGAAGGCAAGTGACATCACGGGAATTGACCCAGCAATAGTGGTGCACAAGATTCCAGTATATCCCGAGGCTAAGCCAGTGAAGCAGAAGCTAAGAAGGCTGAAGACCGAATGGTCCTTGAAAATCAAGGAGGAGGTAGCCAAGCAACTGGAGAACAGATTCATAAAACCCATTGCCTACCCGACATGGTTAGCAAATATTGTGCCAGTGCCGAAGAAAGATGGCAAAGTCAGAATGTGTGTGGACTATCGGGATTTGAATAGAGCATGTCCGAAGGACGACTTCCCCCTGCCGCATATCGACTTGTTGGTAGACCGAATGGCGGGACACGAGATGGTCTCCTTGACCGATCTTGCTGTCGGGTACAACCAAATAATGATGCATGTGCCAGACAAAGAGAAAACGGCATTCATCACGGAGTGGGGAACCTACTGCTACAGGGTCATGCCTTTTGGGCTCAAAAATGCCGGGGCAACCTATCAAAGAATGGCGACGACCATCTTCCATGACATGATTCACGAAGAAGTAGAAGTGTACGTGGACGATATGGTTGTTAAATCAAAAAACAGTTGAAGAACATACAACAGCGCTTGAGAAGTTCTTCCTTAGACTTCGAAAGTACAATTTAAAACTCAACCCGGCAAAATGTCTGTTTGGAGCTACATCCGGAGTATTTCTGGGGCATATGGTCAGTCGGAAGGGCATAGAAATTGATCCTTCAAAAGCCAAAGCCGTTATGAAAATACCAGCACCGAGGACGGAAAAGGAAGTTCGGGGTTTCCTAGGAAGGCTACAGTACATCAGCCGGTTCATCAATCAATTGGCTAATACTTGTGGTCCGATCTTCAAATTGCTCAGGAAAGGAGTAGCCGTAAAATGGAATGAGGATTGTCAGAAAGCTTTCGACCAAGTCAAGCAATATCTGTTATCCCCACCAGTCTTACAGCCACCAAGGCTAGGAAAGACTTTGCTGTTGTACCTATCAGTGACAGAAGAAGCGATGGGTGCAATGCTAGCTCAACAAGCAGAAGATACAAGGGTAGAAAATGCCGTGTATTACCTTAGCAAGAGGATGCTAGAATCTGAGCTAAAATACAATAAGATAGAGAAGTTGTGTTTTGCTCTGGTAAGGGCCTGTACAAAACTGCAGCACTACCTCTCGTCTTACACCACCTACGTCTTTTCTGAATCGAACCCCTTGAAATTCCTTATGGAGAGGCCGGTTCTTGACTGTAAAATGGCTAAGTGGGTGTCGGTGCTCGCAGCTTATGATTTAAAATTTGTACAACGAAAGGCGGTGAAAGGCAGAGCCTTGGCTGATCAACTAGCAGAATTACCGGTCGAAGAACAAATGCCGGAGGTAGAATTTCCTGATGAAGACTTGGTGAACTTGGAAAGTGAAGTCTGGGAAATGTACTTTGATGGAGCTTCGAACTACCATGGAAATGGGGTTGGAGTTGTATTCAAAACTCCTTGTGGAGAATACATTCCTATCACCGTCAAATTAGATTTCGACTGCACCAACAATGAAGCCGAGTATGAAGCTTGCATAAAGGGGTTAGAAGCAGCCCTAGGAAAAGAGATAAAAGTCCTCAAGGTTTTCGAAGATTCTAACTTAATAGTCTCCCAAGCTTTAAGGAAATGGAAAATTAAAGAAGAGCGTTTGGTTCCTTACCTACGACGCTTGGACGAATTGGCTCAGCAATTTGAGGATTTATCCTTCCACTACTTGCCGCGAGCCAAAAATCAGTTCGCAGATGCTCTGGCTACTTTAGCCTCCATGGTCAATGTAGAAGGAGACCGAGTCGTTCGACCTCTGACAGTGCGGCTACAGAAACAGCCAACACATATCATGAATTTGGTCGATGACAAGCCCTGGTATTGGGATATACAGAATTATCTTCAGAATGAAGCCTACCCGGAGGGATCTACCAAAACTGATCAACGGACATTGAGACAGTTAGCATCCGGATATTTCCTCACTGAGGGAGTTCTGTATAAGAGAAGTTGGAACGGCCTGCACCTAAGATGCGTTGATGAGGGAGAAGCTCAAACCATCATGGATTCCCTACATAATGGGGAGTCTGGTCCACACATGCACGGGATAGCCTTGGCTCGGAAAATCATGAACTTGGGTTATTACTGGTCAACCATGAATGCAGATTGCGTGAGGCACGCGCAGAAGTGTCACGAATGTCAAATTTTTGCTAAGCTGCAAAGACAACCTCCGGTCAATTTGAATCCTATTGCTTCACCATGGCCTTTCGCAACTTGAGGCATAGACGTGATCAGAAAAATCCACCCGAAGGCCTCTAACGGCCATCAATTCATCCTGGTTGCTGTAGATTATTTCACTAAGTGGATCGAGGCAGCCTCTTATTCAGTTTTAAATGCCAAGAAGGCAGCACAGTTTGTCCGTACTAACATCCTTTGTCGGTATGGAACACCGTTCGAGATCATCACGGATAATGGGTCTCACTTTCAAAGTGAATTTTCTGACCTGCTGAAGCAAAAGAAAATTCAACATCATAAGTCCTCACCCTATCGTCCACAAGCAAACGGGGCTGTAGAAGCTGCGAATAAGGCTATAAAAGTCATTTTGCAGGAGACTGTTAAAAAGCACAAAGCTTGGCACGAACAGTTACCGAATGCCCTATGGGGATATAGGACTTCAATCAGAACGCCCACCGGAGCAACTCCGTATTCTTTGGTACATGGTATGGAAGTAATATTGCCTATTGAGCTGGAAGTTCAGTCGGCAAGGATTATTCAGGAAAGCCAGATCAACGAAGCAGATTGGGCTAAGAATTATCACTTGCAACTTTTGGGTATGGATGAAAAGCGATTGCAAGCAATCCACCAAACTCAAGTCTACCAAAGAAGAATGGCACGGCATTTTGATAAGAGGGTCAAAGACCGGAAGCTGGAAGAAGGTTGTTTGGTCCTGAAGGAGATTAGACAGCCAATCATAGACCCACGTGGGAAGTTTCGTCCTCATTGGGCTGGACCCTATGTGTTGAAGAAAGTATTGTCCGGCGGAGCCGTCATCTTGACTGATTTAGA
Organism: Jatropha curcas; assembly: GCF_041381405.1. Classification (NCBI taxonomy): domain Eukaryota; kingdom Viridiplantae; phylum Streptophyta; class Magnoliopsida; order Malpighiales; family Euphorbiaceae; genus Jatropha; species Jatropha curcas. The sequence continues at coordinate 22,066,119 of NC_143158.1, read as the reverse complement.
TGGTTTGGAATTCACGAATCCATGTAATTTAGATCAGTTAAAAAGATATTTTGTGTAATAAGCATTGCATAATGTAAAATGAACTACACTAGACCTGATTTTCTTTGGAAAAAAGAAATTATGTATCGGAGATATGTAGGCAACCCTCATTGGGTACGGTCTAAACATTAATGAAAATCATTCCATAATTCTTTCCTCTTTGCCAACAATAAAAAAAAATAATAATAACAATAATAATAATAAAAAAGGATAAAAATAAAAAAAAAAAAAGAAGAGAAAAACCCGCTAAGTCGAAAACCCAAAAAGGGCGGCTTAGGCAAAAATCGGGGCCCGCTAAGTTGAAAACCCGAAAAGGGCGGCTTAGGCAAAAATGGGTAGCTCGCTAAGTTGAAAACCCGAGAGGGCGGCTTAGGCAAAAATCAGAGCTTGAATAAATGAAGTTGGAAAATGCTTGGAAAGCTTAAAAGTCAAATGACATGCCCAATTGAAAGCAATAAAGTCAAACAGTCCAAAGTCAAGCAGAAAACTAAAGAGACCAAGAAAAATAAATAATAAAGTCCAAATCCAAAAATCCAATGCTAAAACACCAAAATCCACACCCAAAGTCCCAAGTAAAAGACAAAAGAGTTCAAACAAAGCCAAAACACCAAAAGTCCAAAAGCCTATTAGAGTCTAGGTACCCCGTCGTCTCCGTGGGGCAACGTCCTCCGAGTCATCCCCAGTTGTTGAACTCCCTCCAGCCTCGCCTGTCCGAGGAGCCAACATGATCTCCTCATCAGTCCTAATCCCATCACCAGCGTCAGCCTGAGTCCAACCCTCGAGTGCACTCAGCAATGCGTTCCTCCTCAGCTTCTCAACTGGCCAGACAATGGTCATAAACCAAGACCGGTACTCAGGAGAGGTCTGAATACCAGCAGGATTAGGTGAAGGTCTAACCATATGATGGTCCCTAACCCAGGCCCTAAGGACGGCTCGAATAACTCCCGGAGTGATGGCTGAATCAGCTAGGGAATCATCCATGGTCGGAACAGTCTGATCTATCCCCATCTGTCTCAGAACGCGCGAAGCACAATACCAGGTGCAATGTGTAAGGCCCAACAGGTAAACCTGAGTATGGCGGAAGCTAACCTGAATAAACCGGTTGATATCATACCAAGGTACGAACCACAACGCCTCGTTTGGACCCAATTCCATTAGCCATGAAGTCCATGCATCAGCAGACGGGTATGTGATCAGAATCCTCCGCATACGATACTGAGAAGGGTTGTAAGGCAAACGGGTAGGAGCAGCAACCACTTGAAGGTGGTCCTTCAACCAAACCTGTGTAATGGATCCTTTCTATTACAAAGGGATGAACCAAAAAAAAAAAAAAAAAAAGATGAAAGGAAAATACCTGGAGTATAATCGGGGAAACTGTCCAGTCCTCGAAGCCTAGAGCAGCTCTGTCAAGGCTCCTGATGGTTTCTGCCAGCACAATGCCGCCAATGCAACTCATGTCCTCCATCTGTCGAATCATAGGGCAAAATCGCAGATCCCCGAAGCCTGGGTCCTTGTTAAACAAGAAACCAGATAATAAGCAAAATACAAAAGCCCGCATCCTCAGCCTCATCCGGTCTGGGTCATCTGAAAGAACCTCTGAAAATTCATCAATCAGGGGCAGCAGAATTGCCTTCTGGTCGTCAACAATCATCGCCCTAGCTTGTGGCCGGCTGAATTGAAATAAACTTTCAAATGACCGAACATATCCGACTTTGACCTCATGCCTGACTAGAGGGGCATTGGGATCACACCCGATAATAGCACAGAACTCCTCAAAAAGAGGGCACATCTCCTCCATCATAGCTCCGAACCGGAAAACATGGGCCTCTGGATCCCAAAGCCGGATGCAGGCCCATAAAAAATTCCAGTCGATTACTACCCCCCTGAGAGTAACGATGGGAGAGAGACCATACCTCCCCAAATTGATCTTTTCAACTTTGGAGAGACTCCTAGTCCAGCTGTGCATGCTGTGATTGAAAGAAGGATTCATTCTTTAAAAGCAACAAGAACAAAAGGAGAAGAGAGAAAAGAGAAAAAGAGTGAGTGCAAAACCAAAACGAAGAGCCGTTTTTTATAGAGAAAATGCACCGAATAAGGGCGGCAGCAGCCGCCGAAATGATGGCGGCAGCAGCCGCCGAATTGCCACCGAATAACGGCGGCAGCAGCCGCCGAATAATGACAGCAACGGCCCCCACAAAATTCACAATCAGGCCCCAGAGGCCCGAAAAATCACAATCAGGCCCCAGAGGCCCGAAAAATCACAATTCAGGCCACAGAGGCCCGAAAAATCACAATTTAGGCCCCAGAGGCCCGAAAAATCACATTCAGGCCCCAGAGGCCCGAAAATCACTTTCAGGCCAAAGAGGCCCGAAAAATCACATTCAGGCCCCAGAGGCCCGAAAATCACATTCAGGCCAAAGAGGCCCGAAAAATTACATTCAGGCCCCAGAGGCCCGAAAAATCACATTCAGGCCCCAGAGGCCCGAAAATCACAATTCAGGCCACAGAGGCCCGAAAAATCACATTCAGGCCACAGAGGCCCGAAAAATCACATTCAGGCCCCAGAGGCCCGAAAATCACATTCAGGCCCCAGAGGCCCGAAAATCACATTCAGGCCACATAGGCCCGAAAAATCACATTCAGGCCCCAGAGGCCCGAAAAATCACATTCAGGCCGCAGTGGCCCGAAAAATCACAATTCAGGCCAAAGTGGCCCGAAGAATTCACAATCAGGCCCCAGAGGCCCGAAAAATCACAATCAGGCCCCAGAGGCCCGAAAAATCACAATTCAGGCCATCAGCCAAAGTGGCCCGAAGAATTCACAATCAGGCCCCAGAGGCCCGAAAAATCACAATCAGGCCCCAGAGGCCCGAAAAATCACAATCAGGCCCCAGAGGCCCGAAAAATCACAATTCAGGCCCCAGAGGCCCGAAAATCACATTCAGGCCCCAGAGGCCCGAAAATTCACATTCAGGCCAAAGTGGCCCGAAGAATTCACAATCAGGCCCCAGAGGCCCGAAAAATCACAATTCAGGCCCCAGAGGCCCGAAAATCACACTCAGGCCCCAGAGCCCCGAAAATCACATTCAGGCCCCAGAGGCCCGAAAATCACATTCAGGCCCCAGAGGCCCGAAAAATCACATTTGGCCGCAGAGGCCTGAAAATTTGCAATTCGGCCTAAGGCCCGAAATTCAAAACTCGGCCTAGGGTCCAAAAATTCACAACTCAGACCAAGGCCCCACAATCCCAATTTGGCCCAAGGTCCGACTTTTCGCCTTCAAAATTTGCTCCTTCAGACGGCCACTGGCTCTCATAAATCATTTTTATGATAGCCAGTGGGGGGCAACTGTGAATACCCAAATTTTGAGGCTCAGAAAGCCTGTTTTCCCGGACTGCAAACAGTCCGGCCGGACCGGAGGCTATTTCAGAAGTTCACCGAAAATATGTCAATATGGTACTTAAAACGTCCGAAATCTCGCGAGGATCACGGAACAGGTCCCGGAATATTTTTCGGAGGTCCAGAACTCCCAAAAAGGCCCCCGGAGCGAGGCGCGGTGTCCACACCGGCCGCCGGGAACGGCGGCAGCAGCCGCCAGCTGGGCGGCACCTGCCGCCCCACTTCCTGGCGAGGCCTGCCGCCCAGCGCGGGCGGCCTGCCGCCCAGCGCGCGCGGGCGAGGCCTGTCGCCCCGCGCGGGCGGGGCCTGCGGCGCGCGGGCGAGGCCAGCCGCCCAGCGCGCGCGGGGCCTGTCGCCCCGCGCAGGCGGGGCCTGGCCCCCCCACGCCCTTAGGCGGCACCTGCCGCCCAGCTTGGGCGACACCTGCCGCCCAGACCAGGCGGGGCCTGCCGCCCCACCGACTGGGCGGCAGCTGCCGCCCTCCAAGGCGGCACCCCCCGCCCAGCGTGGGCGGGGCCTGCCGCCCCACCGACAGGGCGGCAGCTGCCGCCCTCCCGGGCGGCACCTGCCGCCGAGCCAGGTGGCACCTGCCGCCCAGCCTCTTGGGCGGCACCTGCCGCCCTGGACCCGAAAATGGCCTATAAATAGGCCATTTTCAGTCCAATTTTGGCACCCCGGTCTGTGTTGACGGACGAATCCTTCTCCCTCTCACGCTCCTTGCGTTTTCTTTACCGCTTTTTGCATTTAATTTAATTTTTATTGCATTTTTATTGTGATATTTGGACATTAAAATTAAACAAATTAAAATTAATTAATATTTCCTAAGCGAGAAGCTTAATCTGGAGTTAAGAAGCGGTCGTCGATTAAATCAGGTATGTAAACAAAACTCTGCCTATTTAATTTTAGCACTTCATGCATATTTCTCTTCTACTCTTAATAATTCTACAATTGCATAAATGCATCCACGTCATTATTTTTGGTAAATAAACTGCCTTAATTAATTTGATTAAGCTTAAATGCCCGGTTAATCAATAATCGTGGTATTAAAGTTTAAATCCGACAATATTGGCTAAAAGAGCCTAGTTAATTAATAACTACGGTTCAATTGCCTTATTTCGAACAAATCCGGCTTAAGTCCAATTAATCAATAATTGTGGCTAAAAGCCTTAATCAATCACGTTTCGACATTAAATTGTGATTAAGCTCGAACGCCCGATTAATTGATAATCGTGGCATTAAAGCCTAAATCGCACATTTTGGCAAACTAATTGCCTAAAACAACACCTTTTGGCCAAAGGCCTAAAATCAATCATTTTTAGCGACAAATCGCTTAAAATCAATCTTTTGGCAAAATGCCTTAAAATCAACATTTTCGGCTTAAAACCGTAAAATCAACCATTTTAGCGTCAAATCACGTAAAATCGACATTTTTGGCAAAATGCCTTTAAAATCAACCATTTTCGGCTCAAAGCCGTAAAATCGACATTTTTGGCAAAATGCCTTAAAATCAATATTTTAAGCGACAAATCGTTTAAATGAACCATTTTGGCATTTGTGCCTCAAAATCAACATTTTTGGCAAAATACCTAAACAAAAATCATGCACAAAGCATACACACAAAATGCACGAAGCATACACACAATCATGCATAAAGCATACACACAAAAATGCACAAAGCATACACAAAATCATGCACAAAGCATACACACTTATGCACAAAGCATACACACGCACAAAGCATACACACTCATGCATAAAGCATACCCATTCAAAGCCCTTGAAACAAGGCCTATCGAACTACGTTGACTTTGATCTTCCATTCAAACGGAAGTACGTAGGCACGTTCGGGATTTAACCCCGGGCGGCAAGTCGAAATCACTTAAAACATTTCATTTGGTCGAATTACGTCATTCACCCTGCAAAACATTCATTCATCGGTTAGTTCATCAGCATGACATAGTCTCGGGATCCATCTCGGGTTCGCAGACTGTGCCTTAAACATTGGGATAATTAATCTAGTAACTAGGTTAATTAAAAATGGAGTCACTTAGGGTTTTTTCCTAGTTTACCCTAAAATAATTAAACAAGGTGGCGACTCACACACATCACGTGTATTTCTTCTCATTCATCATATGCATCACATGCCTATGACATTTGGGGAAGGGGTTCACACCTGTCAAGCCGACGCTAAGTTTGCCAAGGCGTCCGGAATTCTGTTATAGGTTCTTCCTATGTGAGTGAAAGTGATCTTGTCAAATAGTGCTGCTTTTTTCAACAAGTACTCAACATAGGGCTTCAATCTTTCCTCTTCTACCTTCCATCTCTCGTTGGCGTGCTCAATAACCAGTAAAGAATCTCCTATTACTTCGACCTCCTTAACGCCGGATGCAAGAAGAGCTTCCATTCCCATGATGCACGCTTCATATTCTGCCATATTGTTAGTGACCGGGAACAGTAGTCTCTTGCACATGGTTGTGACTTCGCCGTTAGGTGCTTCTATAACAATACCAGCCCCAGCTCCGTTTCTGTTAGCTGATCCATCAAAGTACAATCTCCAAGCTCCTGTGTCAATACTCAGCAAGTGTTCATCCGGAAACTCCAATTCCCAAGATTCGTCGTCTGTCATAGGGTTTTCTGCTAGGAATTTCGCCACAGCTCGACCTTTGACCATCTTCTTCGTTACGAACTCCGCATCCACGCTAGACATTTGAATCAACCACTTAGACAACCGTCCCTCTAGAGTAGGCGTTCTCTGCAGATATTTCAATGGATCAATTTTGGAGACAAAAGTGACCTTGAAGGAATCAAAATACGGCCTCAATTTCTTTATCGACCACACTACTGCCATGCATGTTTTCTCAATTAGATTGTATTTCTCTTCGATAGGCTATAGTTTCTTACTGATGTAGTAAATGGCTTTCTCTACTCCAGCGGCGTCCGGCTGTACCAACATTGCTCCCACTCCTGCATCTTCTATAGATAGGTACAAGATCAGAGGTTCTCCTGGTCTTGGTGAACTAAGCACCGGTGGATTCATCAAATATTTCTTTATGTGGTCAAAGGCTTTCTGGCAATCTTCATTCCACTTAACCGGCTGATTCTTTTTCAGTAACTTAAAAATTGGAGCACAGGTGATGGATAACCTCGAAATAAATCGGCTGATGTACTGAATTTTACCTAGGAAGCTTCTCACCTGACGCTCTGTTCTCGGCGGTTCCATATCCTGAATGGCTCTTATTTTGTCTGGGTCAACCTCAATCCCATTAGGTCCTACCACAAAACCTAACAATTTTCCCTTCGTCACTCCAAATACACACTTCTTGGGATTAAGTCTCAAATTGTACTGTTTGACCCGCGTGAAGAACTTCTCCAGCACCTCTGCATGTTCTTCCTGTGTTTTTGTCATGATCACCATATCATCTACATACACTTCCAATCCTTTATGGATCATATCATGAAATAACGTAGTAGCCATCCTCTGATATGTTGCCCCGGCGTTCTTTAGTCCAAATGGCGTCACTCTGTAGTAGAATGTTCCGAAGTCTGTGGTGAAAGCGGTCTTATGCTTATCCACTAAGGCCATCAATATCTGGTTATATCCGGAGAATCCGTCCATGATAGAATAACATCCCATCCCGGCAGCACTGTCTATCAAAACATCTATGTGTGGAAGTGGAAAGTCGTCCTTAGGCGAGGCTTTGTTCAGGTCCCTGTAGTCGACACAGCCCCTTATCCTTCCATCTTTTTTGAGCACCGGGACTATATTAGCCAACCATTCCGGATAGTGAACTACTTCTAAGAACCCTGCATCCAACTGCTTCTAGACTTCCGCTTTGATCTCGTCCTGCCATTCTGGTCTGACCCTTCTCCTTTTCTGCTTTACTGGCTTAACACTCGGATCAGTAGGAATGAAGTGCTCCGCTATTGATCTGTCGATCCCTGGCATGTCCGCGTAGCTCCAGGCATATACCTCCGAATTTCTTTTGATACATTCTTGAAGGTCCTGTCTGAGCTCAGATTTGAAGTCTGATCCGATTTCAATTATTTTAGGATCTTCGGTGGTGCTTAAATTAAATGCAAAATTATGCAATGCATTTATGTCAAATATGCGAGTGGTATAATCAATGCCATGAACGTGACAATCAGGAAAACAAGAAAACAAATAGTCAAAGTTCACTTCCATTGATTGAAATAAAAGAGGAAAACCATCCATATTGTTCTCAAAACAAGCATCAGAAAAACAAAACACAGGATTAACTGCTTGTTCAATACATTCATTACAAGTATCTTTTATTGTCTGGATCACTTCGTCGGCATCTGCGCCTTCTTCTTCCGCCGGGGTAGCTTCTTTCTTGGCCTTTCCCTGCTCTATCATCTTCTTCGTCTTCCTCTCTGCCTCTTCGGCATCTTCAGCAGCTAGAACAGATTGGAGGATCCGTGCCTTGGCCTTCTGCTCTTGCACTGACTTGGAAGCTTCATCCCCAATCCCCAAAAAGTCTTCAAACTCGGATATCTTCTTCAACCAATCAGATTCAGTGCTCGCTTCTGTCATGCATGCCATGAATTCAGTTCCATCCACCAACTGTTCCAAGGAAGGTTCGGGCGACTTGATCAGCTTCTCCTCATAATCAGTCATAAATATCTCCAAGCCGGGGTAGGTCTTTCCCCTACTCTGAAACTCTCCCTCTGTTTGTGGAACGAAAAAGATATGACCCAAATTTGGACCTCTAACTGGAGACCGAATCTCATATTTCTCCTTTTTTCGGTTCTCAGAATATCCCAATCCGCGCTTGTCTTGCTGTCCAACTGCTGATGAGAGAGGCTCAAATCTTCCTTGCAGTTCCCGACCTAAACCTCGGCCATACTGCCACTGCATTCTTTTCATCATCTTCCTTGAAAAAGGACTCATTCTATTCACTGCACTCTTGCTCTTGGTGGTGGGCTCATCAATTACTGCCACCTGAAATCCCGATAAGGGCACCGCCAGTTCTAAACCTTCCACTGTTGCCACATTCAGATCCTCTTGTGCGTTAACGGTTACCACGTCTGTACCCCACGGGATTTTTACTTTTCTGTGCAGAGTGGATGGAACTGCACCTAAAGGATGGAGCCAGGGTCTTCCCAACAACAGAGCATAGTTGGCTAAGATGTCTAGCACAACTACGTCTACCCAGCTTTCCACTGCCCCTGTGGATATCTTCGCTTTGAAAGTCCCTTTTGCATTCTGCATAGTGTTATCATAAGCCTTGACCACCATGTTTGATGGCTCAAGCTTTGATTCTTCAATTTTAAATTTGGACAGTATCTTTAGCGGACATACACATAGTGCAGATCCGTTATCAATCATCACATTCCTAGTATCTCGTCCATTGACAGCAATTTGAATGTACAGTGGCTTGCAGTGGTTTCTTCCTTCTGGTGGAAGGTCTGAGTCAAAGAAAGTAACTTCACCGATTCTACGCTGTAGCACGTTGATCATATCAACACTTTGGATTCGAGCCAGCACTCTGACGAAAGTCATGGCTTCAAGCAAGGCTTCTCTATGCTCTTTAGATGCTATCAGCAAATCCCATATTGAAATGTCTGCTCTGGTTCTTTGTAATTGACTCAGCACTGAACTGGCGATCACCCCACTAGGCACTTTACGCTGACTGCTTTCGCCAGCCTCAACAGCCTTCTTTTGCCCTTTCACTACCTCTTCCTCATTCTTTTTCTCTTTCGGGTTCTCCCCGCCTTTCTCTGTCACTTTCTTCTTTGCTCCATCAACAGCAATCTCTTTTCCCTTAGCCTGCATACTGCTCTCGGGATTGTACACTCGCCCACTGCGGGTCAAGCTCTGAACACCTACTTCATTCACTTCTTCTTCACTGCTGTAATACCATTGTTCCTCTTGGTCGGCTAAGCTCTTCTAAATAGCCAGCTGGAACTGTTCATCTTCATCTTCCAGCACATCGCCCACTTTCACAGTGATACTTTTCTCGATTTCAATCATCATCGGCACCTTTTCTTCCTCATCACTACTACAGTCGTCCCATATGTTCAACATAGCGCACATCCGCTCTTCCCATTCTGCTTCAGCTAATACTACCTCTTCTGATAACCCGCTCCCAATCGCATTAACCGATCCGCCCGAATGAGACTTACGAGGTGGATAATTGTACTGATATTGGGGAAGTGGATTGTTCTTGGTGCTGGGCTTACTCTTGTCCGATGGCTTAGTAATCTTCCCACTGTCGATCAGGTCTTGAATATCGTGCCTCAATTTGAAACATTCATCAGTTGAATGTCCCTTGCACTGATGATAATCACAATTTCTGTCCATGTACCTCCCTCGCATTGGTTTAGTCGGGTCGACCGGTAGCTTTGACAACACTCCATTCTTGATGCATGATCTTAGCACCGTGCTCAAAGGTCTTCCTAAATCAGTGAACTCCCTCCTAGTTCTCTCATTAACTGCCCCCACTGTAGCGTTATTGTTCCCTGACTGGTTCTGATTACTGCTTCCGGCACCTCTGTCACCATAAGAAGTTTGGTAGTTACCAAACCCTCTGTTCTTCTTCTTTTCCTCCTTGTACAGTTCCTCAATGTTTAAACCAGCACTTTGAACCAAAGAAAAATCGGTGAGAGGCTGAGTCAACATCCTTTCCTTGAAGAAGGGCAGTAGGCTCCTGCTAAAGATTCTGATCAACTCTTTGTCCTTTGGCCTTGTCTGAACTCTATATAGCTTAGTTCTCCATCTCCTGTAGTAGTCGGAAAAACCTTCGTCCTTCCCTTGTCTTAAACTCTCTAAATCCCGCAGACTGAACTCATCACTCTCCTCAGTTTTGAAATGCTTGAGAAAAGCTGTCTGCAACTTGATCCAATTCTTCTGAACCTCCTCATCTAGACCATCATACCACCTCCGATAGTCTTTATGCAGGGTTTGCGGAAATGCACGCAAAACATCTTCCTCGTTATACCGGTTCATCTGGGACACTCGGAGAAATTCAGATAAGTGAGAGCGAGGATCATTGTCTCCTTCAAATATGGTATGTTTGAAAGTCTTGAACGAGGCAGAGCTGGTTGGGTGCAACACATACTCGGTTATGTGAAAGTTGGTGACCGGGTCTTTCTCCTTTACTGCCGCCATTTTGTCGAATCTTTCTTTCAGATCGGCGAGTTGCTTGAGCACATCATTTTCGACTGGGACAGTGTTTCCCATAGAAGCCTGATTACCTGACACAGGTTCTGGGATTGGCCTTTCTTCAGCCACAGGTTGGCTACTCGAAGGGGGAGTATTCTGGTTTTGGGCCCTATCTTGAGCAAGAGTCACAGCCACAATCTGAGCAATAGTTCTTATCTGAGCCTCAGAAAATCCGGTCTCGTTTTCCGTGTTATCGGCCATTTCCACTGAATCTGAGTCGAGCTCTGAGTCTGATGAACTTGACTGATTCACGAAGCTAATTGGAGCAAATTCGGGGATTGGGGATGTTCTGATTAAACGCTGACCAGGACGTCGATTCCAAACTCTCAAAGTAGTTTCCCGGGAAGGATCAATTCTGACAAAAAATTTCTGAGTTAAAGAGGGTCCTGCATGTATGCATGTGAAAATGAAAGCACATAGGATGAGAAATGCATTTCTAATGCACTAAAGCCGGTATGGAAATAAGATCTCGGTTTCGGCGACCGGATCAAAAATTCGATATGAATAATGCATCAACAACTTATTTTGTATTTGAACATTTCAAGCATTATCTGTCGTCAATCGTTCCTTTTGGATTTACAATCAACTATTTTCTCTCGAATCCCTAACTTTTGCCTCGGAATGAAAGAATTTCCGAGCGGGATTTTACTTTTATTGTTGTTTATTATTTTTTGTATCCTTACTTTTTGCCTTGGAACATATGGCCCCAAGCAGGATTTTCTTTTATTTCGTTACAAAATTTATAATCTCTCACTTATTTTCAGATAATGCGAGAAATGTTGAAATACAAAGGAATTGCAACCCCCTTATAACTCCCTTTTCTTTTGGGTATTAGTTCACTATAAGTAATTGCATTATATTATTCATAATGAATTTGAAATCCGGTCTCAAAATCAAGGTCAAATGTCCATACCGAACATTAGCTCTTATTAATGCATGGCTGAAAAGGAAGGTGTTACATGGTGCATGAATGTCACAACATATGTACAGTTTATAGCAAACAGGGGAACGGGAGTTGGGAAATGCATGCCTTCCAACCTTATTCCTCCCACACACGAATTCCATTGGTATAAATTCCGACACCTGTTTCCTAGGAATTGGTCTAATCTCGACAACCAACAGGGGGTTTTGAGATTGACGATATAAACTCTCGGAAATGAATGCGGCATTACAACAGCAAATAGAATCGGGCGCACCCTAGGGGAAGTAACTAAGGCTTTGAACTATGTGCATGGGCTTCGGTCTCATTGGGCTGAACAAGGTCTGGGTTCCGCAAACAGGATTCGGGCTTTGTTGGGCCTACTCCTTTTGACGCACCTTTAAGGTACTAGGCTTGCGGTTGGTAGTAATGTTAATTCTCGGATGGATGCACCTAAATCGCATGGTCTAGGCTAGATCCACCGTCAAACTTAACACCAGTACCGAAGGGTGATACGGGTAGAATGAGGTGAGAAGCAAGGAATGCGAATGAATGCAAAAAATCCTAGAAAGAAAATGTAAGCAATTAAACACATACGGACGATTAACTATTTTCCATCGGCTTTTCTAACCAATTTTTATTTAGAAATAGTAGGCTTTTTAGAGTCAATTCCTAATTGCAACCATTAAATTATTAAAAACAACCGGGGATTAATGGGTGCAAAAATCCCCAGCAGAGTCGCCAAACTGTTTTCCCCCCGGAGAAAAGGATCGGACTTTATTTGTGTACTTAAATATTTATTTGGCAAAGTGGTGACAAAAACCTCTTTTTGGATATACGATGCCGATAAATCGGTCTTATAAATTATTTGAGTCACCACCCATTATTTCGGCAATGAGACCGTTTCCATTTTTAATTTTGTAAAAGTGACTCCATTTTAACCCATTTTATTCAAGGCCTCTTATTTTGAAAAACTGGTCAAAAGAACCAATGAGATTCTAAGTAAGGGAATTAGGTACGTCGGCCCGTTGGAAGCCAACGCCCGGAAAACTGGCCTCTTTTAACCTACGATTTCTAATTTGATTTTATTTTAGAAAAGCCAATTATTTAAACCCAACCTGATTAAATCGAACCGAGCTCCTATGTGGAAAATTAACTAATCGTCCCAATTAGGTCCATTCATTGCATTCATCACAAATAAATCATATCATCCATCATCCATCCATAATACATATCAAATAAAATAAAAGACCCGCTCTTGCCTTATGGTTAAAGGCGGGCCACAAACCGAATTTGATAATATAATTAATGATAAACGAAAGGAAATAAATCCTAAAAATCTCATAATCATTAATAATTAATTGATCTGGTTTGATTAAAATTTAGTTTGCCCATAATTGATCATTTTCTGAGTTATGATTAAAATCTACTTAGTAATATGAAATTAAAATGAAATAAGGAAACTATTCTGGAATTTCAAGATAGTCGCGTCACGCAGCTGTTCCATGAAGAACAGTCGCGTGGCGCAACTCTCCTTATTCATTCTGGAACTTTAGAACAGTCGCGTCACGCGGGTGTTCTATGAAGAATAGTCGCGTGGCACAACTTTTAACATATTACTGGAAATAGGAACAGTTGCGTCACGCAGCTGTTCTATGAAGAACAGTCGCGTGACGGAACTCCTAGCTGCGTGACGGAACTATTCGTGACTTATTAAAATTCTCAGCTTTATTGACTATTTATTCAAAATATCACATTAAATATGAATATGAGAATAAAAATATACTGGGTATGCAAATAGCTGCGTCACGCAGGTGGTCCAGTCCGAATCAAAGACTTTTGGACATGAACAGCCGCGTCACGCAGGTAGTAGCTGCGTGACGGAACTGCCCTGGTCCGCAACTACCTTTCAAACTACCTTTTTTACGTTTCTTTTTTGTTAACAATAGTTTAACACAACTCAGAAATACTCAAAAATGGGCAAAATGGTGTTTAATCAATACCAAACTAACCAAATACTAGAAAAATGAGATTTTTAAGATATAGAATGTTATAAATGAAAAAGAGCAGTTAGGATCGTTACCTAGCCCTCAGATTTGAGGATTGCATGCACTGAAGTTAGTTCAGAGATGTCGTATCACGATTCCAGAAGCGTGGTTATCGAGCAAACGTTTTTCTTTTATCTTTTCTCTCTTTTGTTCTCTATGTCTTTTTTCTTTTCCTTTGATTTCCAAAAAACAAAATGTCTAATGGTTTGATCTTCCTCAAGTTTACTCACTTGAGTTCTTGGGGAAGAAAACCTAGTCGTTTTTTTATCAAAAACTTAGTTTAGAGCTTTAGGGTTTTTAGAGAAAAATGAGAGAAAAAGTAAAAGTCCCGTTTTTTGCTGTAAAATGTTGTATTTATATGGCTAGGGCAACAGGGCAGTCGCGTCACGCGGGTAGAAGCTGCGTGACGCACCCGTAAACCCGCGTGACGCGACTTACTTTTCGTACAGTTGCCGCGTATCCATACAAACAGTGCAGGCCGTTGCACGGGCGCGTGCCAGAGGTGTCAGCCCTGTTAGAACTGCGTGATGCAGCTAATAGTGCCGTCACGCAGGTACTAGCTGCGTGACGCAGCCCTAACACGGGTCAGACTCCTTTGGGCGGTTTGATTCAATTTTTGGTTCAAACACTTCTGGTTTATCGTGATACCTTGTCCCTTGTCCTCATATCATCATTGGGTCAGGTGGAGGCATAAAATCACGCGTCAACAGACTAGAGGGGTTCGGACGTTTTTAAACTTTGCCTGGTCTAACTTTAAGGCTTTTAGAACCTCCATAGTTAATAGGTTAACTGCACTACCCTCATCTACCAGGATCCTTTTACGAAGAAGTTTTCTAAGATTCCCTCTACTACCAAAGCATCATTGTGTGGGGTATGCACATGTTTTCCATCTGCCTTAGAAAATAAGATTGGTGGTCTCGTGTAATTCACAATTACTTAATATGAAAACCAATAGGCTGAGAATTTCAATTGTCTATATTTATATTTATTATTCCTATAATGTTCACGAGAATATTATGGTAAAAAAAAGGAAAAAATCTTAAGTAGACAAAATTGATTCCTTAAAATTGATAGGAACTAATGCATCTCAGCCATATAATAAAATTAGAGATTTATTTTTGATAGTTAGACTCAGTAAAATATTCAGTTTTTTCCATACAAAAAGTATGGTTTTAACTATTAAAGATCTTGTAATATTTTATTATCTAATCTTTTCACTTTTCATAGTGGTTTACTATTTACTTCCTTTGTTCCGTTTTACACAACAATTAAAAAGGAATTAATTTTCCTAAACTATAACAATATTAAGGATAATTTAACTAAATTACCCTTTCTCTTAAAACAAAAAACAACTTGTGAAGATAGTTTTTATATGGGTTAATTGTAAATTTGATGTATGAACTTTTCAAAATTTTCTAATTTGGTCTATAAATGGAAAACTTTTACAATTAAGTGCTTGAACTATAAATTTTTTTCAATCAAGTATCAATTCCAGATTGGCTTTACCAGAGCTATGACTAGGGCGGTAATGACCCACAAAACATATGCAACAACATAGCTAGAGTGGCTCAAAATTAATGACATGGTTAAAATCATGTGAGATGCATGTGATTAGCTTAATGAAATATGATTTTGCCCAAAATTAAAAATCCAATTCCAAAAGAAATGTAAAAGAAAAATTCATAAAAATTCCACATCCAAGTCAAAATCATTCAATCCTCATCTATACAAAAACGCATTACCTAAAAAATTTTTAAAAAAATTATAAAACAGGTTTCTGAAATAAGCAAACAAACAAATAAATAACTAAATATTAAATAAAATCAGAGGACTTTAATAACTATCAAACCAAAATCAACTAACAAGAACACTCACTCAAAGACTAATAATTTAAAATTTTAAAGTCCTTTCCTGTTTTCATAAAATTAAGACGCTCTTACATATACATCAACAAAGAAAAATAAAGAAATTGAGGTCTTTAAAAACATATGAGCTGTCAAATCAAAAAGAAAAATTATAACAATTAAGCCCAAAAAATTTGCACATTATAAAATTGCGGAAAGAATTTAGGGTTTTAAAAGTATTTTAGAAGAAACTAAGAAATTGACAAAATAAAACAAAATAGAGGCATATATATACTTGTTTTTGCACCGCCCCCGAGCGACCTGAAAAACGCTCGATTTTTTATGTTTTGTTGAAATGTGCTCTTTGTTTTTAACAAGTGGTGATAAAACCTTTTATTGCATGCGATGCCGATAAATCGGTCTTATAAGATACTTTGAGTCGCCACCCATTTTTTCCGCAATGGGACCGTTTCTAATTAAAAGTGACTTCATTTAATCCCGATTTTATTTAAGGCCAATTATTTTAAAAGACTGTTCAGGCGTACTAAGTGCGATTCTGGGTATGGGAATTGGGTATGTCGGCCCGTTGGAAGCCGACGCCTGGAAAACCGGCTTCTTTTAACCTACAATTTCTAATTTATTTTGATTTAGAAAAACAAATTTATTTATACAAACCCAACTCGAATAAATCGAACCGAGTTCCTATGCGGAAAATCATTTAATCATCCCAAATAAATTCATTCATTGCATTCATAATCATTCAAACCACACCAATCATTCAATCCATAGCAGTCAAATTAAAGTAATCAAAAGACCCACTCTTGCCTTATGGTTAAAGGCGGGCCACAAACAGAATCTAAAATACATTCTACCCAACTTAAATTCCAAAAACCCTAAAAAAATCTGAAATCATGCATAACAATAAATTAATGTACTAGATTTGATTAAACAACAATTTGCCCACGATTGGTTGTCTTTTACATTATTAAAAGAATTAAGTATTTATTTGATCGCATAAAATTATTATTTTAAAAAGGATAACAAATTATTTCTAGAATCCTAGAACAGTCGCGTCACGCAGCTGTTCTATAGAAGAACAGTTGCGTGACGGATCAAACAGTTGCGTGACGCAGCTGTTCGTAACTTGGGAAAAACCTTCAGGTTCATCAGTTGTTTATTTCAAATACAAGATTAAACAAGAAAATAAAAGTGAAATATAATCATAAACACGAATAGTTCCGTCACGCAACTAGTCAGGCAATATCATTGTGTTTTGGACATGAACAGTTCCGTCACGCATCTTGTAGCTGCGTGACGCAACTGCTCTGGTCCGTAACTACCTTTCAAACTACCTTTTTTACGTTTTCCTCTTATTAAAACTTGTTCAATATAACTCAGAAACATCCAATAATGGGCAGAGTACCGTTTAATCAATATCACACTACTAAAACACTAACAAAATAAATAATAATGAATTAACAACTAAAAATACCAAGAAAAGTTTTAGATAATTACCTAACCCTCAGATTGAGGATTGTAAACAATCTGAACGCCTTAAGGAACGAGATTTCAAGGTCCCAGAAGTCTTTGTTCACCAAGTTTTAACAAATACTTCCTTCTCCTTTGCTTTTCTCTCTTTTTTCTCTTTTTGTATGATTTTCGTTTTAACTTAACTGATTTCTAAAGGCTGTTTTTCTTCAAGATAACTTAGAAGAGTTTCTGCAGAAAACATAGCTGCAGTTGTCTTTTTTACGCTCTCCAAAATTCCTCCTTTAATATGATAAAAAACGCAGTATTTATATGGGTAGGGCAATAGGGGATAGCTGCGTCACGCAACTGACAGTAGCGTGACGAATCCGATAGCTGTGTGACGCAGCTCACTTTTTGGACCGTTGCCACGTATCCAAACAGAATGTAAAACCGTTATGTCGGCTTTTAAGGTGACGTCATCTTAATTGGAGTTGCGTGACGCAACTATCAGTGCCGTCACGCACCTTATAGCTGTGTGACGCAACTCTACTATAATTTAGTCACCCTCAATTTGGTTTAAATCAATCTTTGGATTTAAAGACTTCCGGTCAACCATGATCCCTCATTCCACATCCTCGTATCCTCATCGGGTTAGGCGAGGGCATAAAGATACGCGTCAACAATACTCGATGACTGAAATATTTAACAGATTATGAAGAAAAACATATTAGATGGAGGAGAAGGAAAATCACGAAAGCCATCTGTGATATCCCAACTGCGGGACACGTGAATGAATTGGATCATATATCGAAAAGAAAGAAACTAATCATCAGAGGCGCCTTTTGGTAAAATGGTTTGGAGAGTTAGAAGAACTCTAAGGTTAAGTGTGCTCACTTAAACAAAATCCTAAGATGGGTGACCACTTGTGAAGTTTCCCATTTCACATGCGGGATAAAACTGTGTAGATCCTGCCAATCCAGTATGGGATGGATTCAGCTTAATCCAAAGCAGACAATTCCTCTGGTGGTTAGAGTCAGGCCTGACAATTGGTATTAGAGCCGGACCCTCTCTAGTAGATGTATGGTTCGAGGACAAATCACGCCGAAGCTGGTGAGCCTGTGATATCCCGACTGTAGGACACAGAAATGAATTGGATCATATATCGAAAAGGGGGAAACTAATCAATAGAGGCGCCTTTTGGTGAAATGGCTTGGAGAGTTAGAAGAATTCCAAGGTTAAGTGTGCTCGCTTAAAGAAAATCCTAAGATGGGTGACCACCTGGGAAGTTTCTCATTTCTCCAGCGGGACAAAATCGTGCAGATCATGCCAATCCAGTATGGGATGGATTCGGCTTGATCCAAAGCGGACAATTCCTTTCGTTGTGAAAGTCGGGCGTGACACCATCGTAGAGAGAGAGAGATGGGGGGGCACAAAAGCGGTAGAGAAGTCTAAAAAAATTCAAAAATAAATAAATTTGATGGTTTCAAACCAAAAGCCTTGATTTTGATTGGAGAAAAATGAGAGAAAGAGTTATGTTTTGTTGAGAGAGAAACTAAAGCGATGAAGGATAAGAAGGGACATAAAATTTGAAGCAAGAGAAATTAAAATGGGCAACTTAGTAATTGAAAAAATTATAAAAGTGTCCCCATATTATGCTAAAATTAACTACAATATCCTCATATTTTAAAATACACTATGTTGTATCTATATTTTTCTACTAGTATACTCTATTGTCATTCCGTTAAAAAATTCAACTTTTTCTATTCAATGACTTGTGAAAGGACATAAATACCCCCTAAATCCCTGTTGAATTTGCAGTTTCTACTATATCTATTGAACTAACCAATGGAAACATCTTCATGGTTTAACAAAATCATGATGAACGAGTGTCTATATACATTATTAATTCCTTTAAACCCAACACATTACTTAAAAAGAAAAGTAAATCAAGAAGAAACCACATTTGGGATATTCAGGCACGAAGAAAAGAAACCAAAAGAAACAAAAACAACATACTCTCTTAATTATGTTGGGAATTGAAAAAAATTCTAAACTGAATCCATCGTGCCTAAAAGAAAAAGAGTAGTGCTAATTGGTTCATTGTGATCCTGGATTATGTCACAAAAAATGACAAATATAACCTTAAGTGGTCCTGGATGGATAAATGGATGGGAAAAAAAAACTTAATTTTGGAGGAAATTTATTCACTAAATACATGTTCTCACAACTAATGATTCTTCTTCACTTTATCGCATAATTAATTATGCATGTTGTTGAAAATTATGACAAACATTAATTTTTTTTAAACTGAAATACATTAATTTTTAACTTTAAAAAAAAATTAGTTTTTGGTTCTATTTGTCATGGTTAAATTGTTAGGTTTGCTAGTCATGTATGACTTAGCTAGGATTTTCAATGAGAAAAGAAAAAAGAAATTGGGGAAGAAGAAGAGAAATCAAAAAGAAAGAGAGAAAAAATATTTAGAAGAGAGAGAAAGAATTATTATTAATGAATTGTCTAATCTCTTTTTACTCTCTTACTTTACATGACGTACATCTTGGCTAGTATTGCTAACTGAGCAACACCTCAACCAACAATTATAAAGAAAGCTGAAAATTATCAAAATTAGTACAATTATACCACATCACTATAAAAGTATCTAAATAAATTACAACAGAGTCCTAAAATTAAATTAATTTAAGCTAATCAAAATAATTTTCATAGTTAATAAAAATTTTAAGCCAAAAATAAATTCTATAAGGATTGAACACATCTAAATGATTGTGAATTAATATATGAATAACCTTTTATTTTTTTAAGGAGAATTTGAATCCTAGCATATGAATCCTTTTAATAGAAAATTTTAATCCTAAATTCAATATAAAAATTTAACCAAAGTATGGATGCCTATTCGTTGGTTGTGCAATTTAATCAAAAAAATTTTTATAGCTAATAAATTTTTTAAGTTTAAAATCAATATAACCATGCTAAAAAACAATAATACGCTTTTATTCTTGATGCTGTTAAAAAGCATTTACCGAATTGGAGTATTTCTTATTTATCAATGGCAGGCCGGGCAGTTCTCTCGAAGACAATTTTAGCTACTTTACCAAATTATGTGATGCAGTCTATGCTTCTCCCAGTCTCTATTTGTTAGGAAATTGAGAAATTATGTTGGCAATTTCTTTGGGGTTCTTCAAATGGCATTCAGAAGGTCTCCTTAGTTTTTTGGTCTGCGGTTTGTCGCCCGAAGGTTTGTGGTGGGTTGGGCTTTTGCAATATGTGGTTCCTTAATCAATCCTTTATGTTGAAGCATTGTTGGTCTCTATTGACGAACTCGAATGCCCTTTGGGTTTGAAAATTACACTACAAATATCATTTTCTGGATACTTTGACTGTGCGCACAGATGTTCAAGCTAGTACTAGATCTTCTACTTTATGGTGTGGGATGGTTTCGGTCTGGCCTCATTTGTTGTAGTGTTATTTTTATGCTATTGGTAATGGAGCTGTGGCGCGCTTCTGGACAGACATATGGCTTTCTTAAGGGAGGAAGCATCTCATCCCGTCCCGTTTTCTATATTGAATGATTAGGTGGCTCTCTATGTTGCTCCTAATGGGAGCTGGGATTGTGATAAGATGTGTATGTTTCTTCTAAACCATTATATTAATTGTATTACTGCTATTCTCCCACCTTCATTTGTTATAGGGTCTGATGTGAGGTTATGGAGATTTTCTCCATCTTGAAAACTTTCTATTAAGTTAGCGTACCATTGGCTTGCCAGCGATATTCCCCCTCTTGAGCAATAAGATCGGTGTGTTGTACGGAGTTGGTTTGGCCCTGAGAGGATTAGAGTATTTTTATGGCTTGCAATTCAGGATAAATTATTAACTAATGCGATTCGGTTTTATCGCCATATTTCTTCATCCTCTTCTTGTAGTGTATGTATTGGAATTAACAAGAATCTCTTGCATGCGTTGAGGGACTATAGCTTTATTCTTGTTTTATGGCAGCACTTGCATCCGCCTTCTTCTTTAAATTTTTTTAATTCAGGAGTGACAGTAGAAGCTTGAATTCGAGAGAGTTTGAGTAACTTTGAGGTTCGTGAATCGAGCTTGACATGGTGTACCATTTTCAGTATGGCTTATTGGAAGGTCTGGCAGCATAGGAATGGTTTTATCTTTGCTAATGAATGTGTGGATTGCAAAGAGATGTGACTGGGGATTTTAGGATTTGAGCAGCAGATTATGTCGCCTTTTACTGTTATACATGACATTCAGCGGCATTCTCTTTGATGTATGTGGTATATCTCTTGGCAACCTCTGCCAGCGTTTGCTTTGAAACTTAATGTTGATGGGGCTGTGATAAGGGCAGTGGCGACTTGTGGTGGTCTGATTCGCAATAGCAAAGCTGGTTGGGTAGCTAGTTTTGTTTGTAATATTGGTTCATGCTCTATTCTATGTTTTGAATTATGGGGTCTTTGTGAAGGCCTTCGTTTAGCTAGGAGTCTTGCAATTCCTAGGCTGATTGTGGAGTGTGACAATGCAAAAGTGGTTGCTGTTGTTAATGATGGGAGCGGGTATAAAGCGGAAACAACCCTTATCGAAACCATATGAGGCAAACTAAAAACATTATCGAACAAATCAATAAACTGACCTCTTGAAGCGCAGAATCGCTCACCGGTCTTCTTTTCAGAGATCTTGGAGTCACCCACGATCTTCTGCAGTAATCCCTAACTATCTCTCTTTTGGAATTCTTTGAGTGGCAGAGAATAGAATAACGTGTGTCTATATATTCTTAGGGTTTTCCAATCTTATATTAAAAAACCTCTCTTCAATAGGAAGATATTTTTTAATATAAAATAAATTAAATAAAAAATTATTTAATTAAAATAAAATCAATTATTTTAAAACTAAATAATTTATCTATTATTTAATACACCCTTAACTTTCCAAATAATTAGGGCACTACAGGGACCGCAGGAATAAAATAAATCAGGCTACTAATTATAATAAGAACCTATGTAGACCAACATATTCTTATTATAATTAATCATGAATTATTCCACTAAAAACTCATGACTGAACTCCTTATTTATTTTACTATTCCACAACATAATAAAATAATGTTCCCCATGTTAAGATTACAGATGCTGTCATTTAAATAACTTACTGACAATTTATTTAAATCACAATATAACTTTAAGATTGTCGCTCAACTTATTTCATGTGTCGGATTCAATATCCACCTGCAGGGTTTACACTATGAAACCTTATAAGCTTACTTAAAGTGCATCATCAATCTCTAAACCGAGACATGGATTCTATCATTAATTAATATTTCACAAACACAAAATATCTTTGCCCAATTCACCGAGAATATTATTCCAATAATGAAACTCACCCTTTAATGAATCAAAGTACAAGACAATCAATGTTTGCTCATATTAAAATAAATCAAGATTAAGAACAATAAACATTATTTCTAATGTCCTAGAGAATATGTTTAACAGTCAGTACTAAACATCCATTCTCTACTTGGTCCAATTAAATACATACAAAATGTACTAATCACAATTATTGTTCATATGCTAATAACATTTATTTAATGCAAATTTCCAATTAAATACAAAGAAATAATTGTCAATAGAAAATCATTCATAGCTATACTATTACATATGCATGGTTAATAGTATATCTCTATCAATCTCCCACTTAGACTCATAACCATGCATCTATAACTTTAACTCTCATTCCTTCTACATGACTGTCAAAAGTCTTTGCTGGTAAGCTTTTTGTAAAAGGATCTGCCAGGTTGTTTTCCGATGCAATCTTTGTCACTATCACATCTCCCCTTTGAACTATGTCTCGTATCAAATGATACTTCCTCTCAATGTGTTTTGCCCTTTTATGGCTTCGTGGTTCCTTCGAGTTTGCAACTGCCCTACTATTATCACAATAAAGTGTAATAGGCAATTGCACTGAAGAAACTACGCCTAGATCCATAAGGAAGTTCCTAAGCCATACAGCTTCCTTTGCAGCTTCAGAAGCTGCCACATATTCAGCTTCCATGGTGGAGTCAGCAACACAAGTTTGCTTAATACTCCTCCAACTTATGGCTCCACCTCCCAAGACAAAAACATTACCAGAGGTTGACTTCCGAGAGTCCTTATCAGTCTGAAAATCCGAATCTGTATACCCAATGGGTACAAGATCGTCAGATTGATAAACTAACATATAATCCCTAGTCCTTTTCAAGTACTTGATTATATGCTTGACTGCAGTCCAGTGTTCTCGCCCAGGATTAGATTGAAATCTGCTAACCATGCCAACAGCAAAACAGATATCAGGTCTGGTACACAACATTGCATACATAAGGCTTCCAACTGCAGAAGCATATGGAACTGCCTTCATGTTCTCTATCTCCTCAGGTGTCTTAGGACATTGGTCCTTAGATAGAGTGATTCCATGTCTAAAGGGAAGAAAACCCTTCTTGGAATCCTGCATGCTGAAACGAGCAAGAATGGTATCAATATAAAGTGCTTGAGATAAGCCAATCATCCTTTTCTTGCGATCTCGCATAAGCTTAATCCCAAGAATATGAGCAGCCTCTCCCAAATCCTTCATATCAAAACGTTGGGATAGCCAATCTTTGACAGAATTCAACATACCTACACAATTCCCTATAAGCAGAATATCATCCACATATAGTACCAGAAAAACAACCTTACTACCATTCCATTTCTTATACACACAAGACTCATCATGACACTGATCAAAGCCAAAACTTTTGATCGCCTGGTCAAAACAAGTATTCCATGACCTAGATGCTTGTTTAAGCCCATAAATGGACCTATTCAATTTGCAAAGCAAATTTTCTTGTCCATTGTTTATGAAACCTTCTGGTTGCTTCATATAGATGCATTCATCAAGACTTCCATTTAGGAAAGCTGTCTTGACATCCATTTGCCAAATCTCATAATCATAATGAGCTGCAATGGATAGAAGAGTTCTAATAGACTTTAGCATGGCTACCGGCGAAAAAGTTTCCTCATAATCGATCCCTTCTTTCTAAGTAAACCCTTTCGCAACAAGCCTTGCCTTATAAGTTTGCACTTTACCGTCTATACCCCTCTTTTTCTTATAGATCCACTTACATCCGATGGGTTTAACCCCTTCAGGTGGTTCTACATTCCCAGACTTGATTAGAGTACATGGACTCCATCTCAGATTTCATAGCTACAAGCCACTTATCAGCATCTTTATCTTGTAGTGCTTCATCGTAACAGACAGGTTCAATATTCACTTCTTCAGGGATTCTATCAAAAGCTTCTCCCAAAAGTGTATATCGAACCGGTGGTCGTCTAATTCTCCCACTACGACGAAGTACTACAGGTTCTGCAATCACACTTTCATTTTGCTGTGGCTGTAAAGCCGGCAAGTCCATGACTGGTGGGACTACATCTTGATCATGTTCTGGAACTTCAACATGTCTGTCATCACCAGGAGGCAATGAAATGTTAGAAGCCCCAACATTGTGCTCCTGTATATTTGGATCAACAGCTGCCACTTCAGTTTCGACATAACTCCCACTACTTTCAGGTGGTAGTGAAATGTTAGGTACTGAATATTCAGGCTGATGTTGATTTACTGGTCGACTAACATGTCTTCCACTACGACTAGGCAATGGAATGTCAGCTCCAACCATTGATGGTTTAGGTTGTTGTTCTAATGGAAAGGTTCTAGTTGGTATATTTTCTCCTCTCAATTCATACAAGGCTAATTGACTTTTGGGATATGGTTTTTAATATAGTCTTCCTCAAGATAATGTGCATTGGTGCTAACAATGACCGTTTTATCTTGAGAACTATAAAATAAACCACCTTTTGTTCCTCTAGGATATCCAATAAAGAAGCATAAGTCTGTTTTTGATTCCAACTTATCTGCTTTCCCTTTCAGCACATGGGCTGGACAACCCCACATCCGAACATGTCTTAGACTTGGCTTTCGCCCAGTCCACAGTTCTGTAGGAGTTTTAGGTACTGACTTAGATGGAACCAAATTCAGAATATATGCTGCCGTTTCTATGGCATACCCCCAAAACGAAATGGGCAAATCTGAATAACTCATCATTGATCTAACCATTTCCATAAGCGTCCTATTTCTTCTTTCTGCTACACCATTCTGTTGTGGCATACCAGGTGCAGACAACTGTGAAGTAATTCCTTGTTCTGATAAATAAGTAATGAATTCCCTAGAGAGGTATTCGCCACCACGGTCAGACCGTAACGACTTGATATATTTTCCATGTCGTTTCTCCGTTTCTGCCTTGAACTCTTTGAATTTCTCAAAGCATTCAGACTTACGGCGCAACAGGTAAATGTATCCATATCTTGAGTAATCATCTGTGAAAGTCACAAAATACTCAAAACCACCCCTAGCTTGGACACTCATTGGACCACACAAATCAGAATGAATTAATTCAAGTACATCATTAGTTCTATTACCCTTTATAGGAAAAGGCCTCTTAGTCATTTTACCTTCTAAACAAGATTCACAGGTTGGTAGTGCCTCCACTTTCAATGAACTCAATGGTCCATCCTTGACCAACCTAGAAATCCTATCTAAATTAATATGACCAAGCCTTAAATGCCACAAATAAGTATGACTAAATTCAATAGGACGTTTTCTTTTCAATGGAACAATGACATCAAAGTTATTAACTTCAGAATTAGGAATTTGCAATTCAGGTGAAACTTTGAGAATAAAAAGATCATCAATCATTGAGCCAGAACATATCATTTGTTTTCTAAATTTAATAACGACAGAATCATCATAAAATTCATTAAAACAAACCGAATATCCATTCTTGCTCAAACTAGAAACTGAAATTAAATTCCTTCTAATTGAAGGTACATATAAAACATCCTTCAAAAACAAAGTTCTATTATTCTCAAAATTCAAAGAAACATTTCCTATAGCTAGAACTGCAACTTCTGTGCCATTTCCCAGAAAAATGCTTACATCTCCTTTATTTAGCTGACGAGTTACCTGAAACCCCTGCAATGAATTGCAGACATGATTAGTGGCTCCAGAATCTACACACCATTGGAGTGTAGTCAACACCGCTAAACAAGTTTCAACTATCAGCATATAAAACAGAGACATACCTTGCTTTTTCTTGGCTAACCAGGTTGGACATTGTGACTTCCAGTGCCCAGGTTGTTTGCAGTGAAAACACTTACCCTTAGGCTTTTTCACAGCAACACTTGCACTAGTAGATGCACCACTTGTTTTAGGCTTAGTCTTGTGAGCATTTTTCTTCTTCTTACCCTTGTTCTGGGCAGAAGAAGAACCTCGCTCAACATTAAGCACAACAGGTGTAGCTCCTTGCTTAATGATAGTCTCAGCAGCCACCAGCTCATTCAACAACTTAGACAGAGTGAAATCCATCTTATTCATGTTATAGTTCAAACGAAACTGCTGAAAACTGGCTGGCAAAGTGTTCAAGATCATTTCTATCTGTGTAGCATTGTCAACCTCAGCACCAAGAACCTCCATGTCATTCAGAAGACTCATCATCTTCAAGACATGAGTTCTAACTGGAGTTCCCTCCTCCATTTTGGAAGTAAGAATCTCCCTCAGTGCATTTTGCCTTGCTGCACTAGTTTGATCTCCAAACATCTCCTTGAGATTTTCGAGCATGTCAAAAGCTGTGTCCATCTTCTGATGCTGATGTTGCAAAACATTTGACACAGAAGCCAAAATGTAACATCGCGCCATCTCATCAGCTTTAACCCATTTCTGGTAAGCTCTGGTGACCTCCTCAGAGGCACCCTCACCGGGTTTTTCAGGACAAACTTCAGTAAGCACAAACTTATACTCCTCAGCAGTAAGCAAAATGTCCAAATTCCTCTTCCAGTCAACATAGTTTGGACCCTCAAGTTTGTTTTGGGTTAAGATGTTTGCAAGGGGACTGAATGATGCCATTTCTATTTCATGCATTAAACAAAATAGCATATCAATAATAAACATTGAATAAATCAAATTGCAAATATACAACTTTGATATCACAATTCAAAAAAAAATACACATTCACAACATTCATGAATAGCAACCTCGATGGGAGAATTCAACCAATCACATGTTTTGCATATTATAATTAGATAAGACCGGCACATACTACTCGATGGGAGATAACATGCCTCTTAAATTAACATTAATGTGTGAGAAAATATTACATCTAATTCATGTCACTAATTAATTTACTCAGATGGAGAGTTAAATCAATACAGACAAATTAGACTAGCTCAGTAATTATATTAAAACATAACATCTTCCGATGGGGAAGAAATGAAAATAATTACAACTAGAAAGTAATAAAAAACCACTCACAAATTAATTCATATAATTAAAATAAATTAATTATAATCAAAATTGCAAAATAATATATTTTTAAGACAATTTTGCAAATAAAATTAACAATTTTGGTTGAAAATGTTAAAATTTAGTGTTCTGGTCTATTTATGCAAATAAATTAAAACATTCTGGGTTTATCTTGCAAAAACAGAAACATTCTGGGCCATTTCGCAAATTTCAGAACTTGTTTGGACTATTTTGCATAAAACAGAAACTATTGGGCCAAAATTGCAAAAATCGGAAACAGTCTAGGCAATTTTAATAATACCAGAAACAATCAGGGTCACTTTATAATTTAAATAACTCCAGGGGGCCAAAACGGAATAACTGATACTTTCTGGGTCAAAATATAAAACAATTAAAGTCCAGGGGTTAAAATATAATAAACAGAAGATACAGGGTCAAAAAATAAAAACTTAAAGATCATGGGTCAAAATATAAAATTTAACAAATTGAGGGACCAGAAGGGAAATTTGGCAAGCAGCAGCTTCTTCTTCACGAAGAAGCCCTAGCCGCCGCCCCTGTTTCCCTTCAACCTGCATCAACGCTGCTGGCAACGCTGCTGGCCCTTTTTTTTTTTTTTTTTTTTCTTGCCCCTCTACTGATCTTCAAAACAAAAACCAAATTTTGTCTTTTCTTGCCCCTCTCCTGTTCATCGAAACAACACCCAAAATATATATATATATATATATATATATATATATATATATATATATATATATATATATATATATATGCTTTTTTTTATATATTAATTGCGCATTAAAAACTACAGTTTCAAAAAAAAAGTTTGTATCAGGTACTGCACTTTTGTGTTGCTGTCCTTCAAAAACTCTTGAAGCTCTCTTAACCATGTACCAATCAAACAATCAAAACAGATAATAGATACACGATTGAAACATGACAAAATAGCCACCATCATACAGTTTCGTATGGCTCTGATACCAATTGATGGGAGCGGGTATAAAGCGGAAACAACCCTTATCGAAACCATATGAGGCAAACTAAAAACATTATTGAACAAATCAATAAACTGACCTCTTGAAGCGCAGAATCGCTCACCGGTCTTCTTTTCAGAGATCTTGGAGTCACCCACGATCTTCTGCAGTAATCCCTAACTATCTCTCTTTTGGAACTCTCTGAGTGGCAGAGAGTAGAATAACGTGTGTCTATATATTCTTAGGGTTTTCCAATCTTATATTAAAAAACCTCTCTTCGATAGGAAGATATTTTTTAATATAAAATAAATTAAATAAAAAATTATTTAATTAAAATAAAATCAATTATTTTAAAACTAAATAATTTATCTATTATTTAATACACCCTTAACTTTCCAAATAATTAGGGCACTACAGGGACCGCAGGAATAAAATAAATCAGGCTACTAATTATAATAAGAACCTATGTAGACCAACATATTCTTATTATAATTAATCATGAATTATTCCACTAAAAACTCATGACTGAACTCCTTATTTATTTTACTATTCCACAACATAATAAAATAATGTTCCCCATGTTAAGATTACAGATGCTGTCATTTAAATAACTTACTGACAATTTATTTAAATCACAATATAACTTTAAGATTGTCGCTCAACTTATTTCATGTGTCGGATTCAATATCCACCTGCAGGGTTTACACTATGAAACCTTATAAGCTTACTTAAAGTGCATCATCAATCTCTAAACCGAGACATGGATTCTATCATTAATTAATATTTCACAAACACAAAATATCTTTGCCCAATTCACCGAGAATATTATTCCAATAATGAAACTCACCCTTTAATGAATCAAAGCACAAGACAATCAATGTTTGCTCATATTAAAATAAATCAAGATTAAGAACAATAAACATTATTTCTAATGTCCTAGAGAATATGTTTAACAGTCAGTACTAAACATACATTCTCTACTTGGTCCAATTAAATACATACAAAATGTACTAATCACAATTATTGTTCATATGCTAATAACATTTATTTAATGCAAATTTCCAATTAAATACAAAGAAATAATTGTCAATAGAAAATCATTCATAGCTATACTATTACATATGCATGGTTAATAGTATATCTCTATCAGTTAATGACATTGAGGATGTTTCAAGTGAAGGTTTGGCATTACTGGCTATTATTTGTAGTCTCATCTCTACTGGCTGGGAATGCACTATTTCTCATGTTTATAGAGAGGCAAATGGGAGTGCTGACTTCTTGTCTAAGCTTGCTAGAAACTACCCTTTAGGTGTGCACTATATTTCAAAATTGCTTATTGGTCTTCGTGACATTCCCTTCGATGAAGCTTATGGTATAGCTCAACAAAGACTTGTAACTAGTGTTTAGAGCTTTGGCTCTCTTCTATTATCCAAAAAAAAAAAAAAAGACAATAATTAAAGTCTTTTCTTTGATTGATTTAATCCAATAAAATTTTAAGTCCAATGGTTGATGTCCATTGATTAAGCAATTAACTTAATCAATTGCTTCAATAATATAAAGATGCAAAGCTGTTAATTTTTCCCACTATTGATAAAAGTGCAAT
Source organism: Jatropha curcas (assembly GCF_041381405.1). Lineage (NCBI taxonomy): Eukaryota > Viridiplantae > Streptophyta > Magnoliopsida > Malpighiales > Euphorbiaceae > Jatropha > Jatropha curcas. The sequence continues at coordinate 22,036,263 of NC_143158.1, read as the reverse complement.
CAAATGGTGGAAATGCATCTAATTCGTAGTGTGGTTTAGATTATTAAATAAATTTATTTAATAATAACACATAATGCATCTAAATGCATCTATAACATGAATGTTATTCTCATTAGGGTATCTTATTTATGTATAATTCTTAGTGCGGCCAAGTGTGACTTAATCAAATGTAATTTAATTTAATTCAAATTAGATTGTCTAAATTTAATTTGATTCCAAGTGTGTTTCAATTAAATGTAATTTAATTTCATTAAGTTTAACTTATCTAAATTTAATTTGATTCAATGCGGAAATTATTTTATAAATTCAACACATGAAATGCATAATAAATGTCAAAATGACTTGTTCATGGATTGATTCTAGGAATTTTCTTATATTCATACTCATGTCAAAATGTATGTTATATGTCATTTGGGTTATAACTCTCAAGTGTGACTTAATCAATGGCTGATTAATTTAATTCTAATTAAGGAACTTTAATTTAATTTAATTCTATATGTAACGTAATTTAATTCAAATTAAGTTGTCTAAATTTAATTTCATTGAAGTGTTCATTTGAGTGTTTTAATGTAATTTAATTTTTAAATTTGACTTAATAAGTATAAATCAAGTATAATTTAATTTAATTTCATTTTTAAATATGACTTAATAAAATATAAATTAACTATTCTAGACTTAAATCACAAAAAGCATAAAAGGTTAAAATTTTATGTATAGTTTTGATTCTAGGATCTTTCCTATACTCATACTCATGCTAAAATATGTGCTTACATGTCATTTAGACAATAACCATCATTTACTTGTTCTGGTTGGTAAAATTATTTTATTGATTAAATGATATGCTCATAATGTTTGGTAATCTCTAATATTCTGGAATATGACACTGAAAATAAAATTTCGTAAATAAAATAATAAAAAAAGAAAACTAGTCATGGTTGAGGTGGATTCTCTAATAATAGTTTATAAATTTCAAAATTAGGATGAATAATTTCTTGATATAGACCTTCTAAGAGACGTAAATATTTATTTTGCATTTTATAAAAATAAATTAAAACTATTGAAGTAAACTTTATTTTAATATAGTTTTTATATATTAAAGTAAAGAAAATAGATGAGTATTTTTAGTTATACAGAGTAAAAAAGATAAAAATTTAAATAAATATGTCCATCAAAATGAAAATACATATCTTCTTTATTTTTTTGGCCAACACTATTTCAAACTTGTTGTCCATGAGGAAAATTTTATAATCCATAACCTTTAGCGCACCTTATCTTTTTATATATGTTTTTCTACTGACATTTTAAATTTATTGTTTTCATTTGTTTTTTCTGCACTAGGCAAAATGTATTGATCCATAATATCTTAATTTAGTTTGATTCCAAATGTGACTTAATCACAATGAATTTAATTTTCAAGTGTGACCAAATGTGACTATTCAATTGTTACTTAATTTAATTTTAATTTGAATATCTTAATTTAGTTTGATTCCAAATGTAACTTAATAAAAAAATATCAAGCTATAGAAAAATTGAGTGACATGATTATTTGTGTCTCCTAAATGGCCAAGCCACTTGGAATAATATGATTCGTAATTGATGAGGAAAAAATAAATTGAATGTCTTGCATGTGCATTGATAATCTCACTTAATGCTTTGTCTATAGTTATTAAATGATGAAAGTGAAATCATTTAAAAAAAAAAAAAATTGGTGAAAGAAAAATATTTGAAATTCAAATTTTTATTCTTTCATCTACATCAAAATCTATCAACTTTAAATAAGGTCAAAAGTGACATTAGACAAATAAATATAGGCAAAATAGACAATTTAGTTACCACGATCCTAGATCATTTTGAGCCAATAACCATTATTGTAATATCCTGAATTTTTATCTAGTGCCGGTCCAGTCCATGGAAATTGGTCGTGACAATTATCCAAAGAAAAAATCTTTAGATAACTTCTTTTTATTTTTTTTTTTATCATATTGAAGGATAGAAATCTAGACAATTGACCATTTCTAGATAAACTATTCTCACATTCAGAGGCTGTAAATTTAGAGGTTACCCTTTTTCCTAAAATCTAATGAAACAAAATCAACAAGGGGAAGAAGAGACAAGGATATTTTGGTAATTTGAATATTAGCACCAAGTGTTGATTATAGTGTAGAAATGGCCTCATCAAATGTGTATCGAGATATCGGACTATAATGCTTTAAATATTTTTGGACTCTAGCGAATGACCTCCATGTAGTTGGCTTTTTTCGGAAAAAAAAAATTTATTGGTTATTTTTTTAATTTAATTGGCTAATTTTATTGAGCAATTGAATTCAGCTATCATCATAGACTGTGTTTAAATTTAAATAATCAATTAAAATCCTGAGAGGAAGAAAACGAAATGGACTATACTTCTAAAGGTTCCACAGGTGAGGACATCTAACAAGTCAAGTAACAACATTCAATTAAACTTCTATGTGAATTCCTAGATTTGATCCATCATATTAACAATATTTAAATTTACTCCAATATCTCAAATAATGAACAAGATAATTCTACCTCAGTATATCAAATAATTAATAAAACAAATATGCATATAAGCTTTATGAGTTGTTAAATCATTTTTAATATATGACTAAGTAGGTAAACGATTCTTTTATTAACATGACTAGAAATGTACATTGCCATAGTATTTTGTGTGAGTAAAATTAAAATCAAGTGAATAACTATTACAAGGTCTCATTAGAGAGGGTGATTTGCCTAACAAAAGCAATTTCCTTTTCCATTATTTAGCAATAATTAAGTAAAATTTATTAAATATCAAAATCTTATATTGGCTTATAGTTTCATGAAACAATTCATGCCACTTTAAGAATAAAAAGATAAATGATTTTTTTTATGTTAATGAATTGTTAATACTGTTTCTATGCACAATCTTGTAACAAAATAATAATAAAAATTATAATTATAAAATTATTTTTCAAATCATTCTTATAATCACATGGGGGCGCGTGCGCGCGCGTGCGCGCGCGCGCGCACACATATATATATATATATATACACACACACTCAAATATAATATTAAATTTATATTCTTATTAAATTAAAAAGAATTTACATTGAAGTTAAATATTTATAAAGAAATAAATTAATAATTGTATTAACATTTAATCTCATATTTAACTAGATGAATTTCGTGCTTCGCTTACAAGTAATTGATGTTATTTAAATAACTAGTTGTTATTCTGCGGGAAGCGTAGATATGTGTATATGCAAACTAAAAAAAAGATAATTTTTTAAAAATACAAATTAGAAATAATGTATTAGTGTAATGCATTTACTGAAAAAACAAAAGTAAGCAATTAAATTAATAATATAAAAGGCTGAGAGTAAAAGTAATAGAAACAAATAATAATAAATAATACATAAATATAAATATAAATATAGATAAGTAGTCCAATTATGAAATACAAAAAAATAAAGAGGAAAAATTCAAATAATATATAGATGCACATAATATAGATATAGATAATATTTTGAAATAAATATTTATTTTAAAATAAACTTAATGATTATAATTTTTTAATATTTTAATAATAAAATTAAATTTAATATTAAGAGTAGCATTTTGAATATAAATGATTGGATATTTGAATTTTTTTTATACAAACTGATATTTATATTTATTATTGGAGTCAATTTTTTAATTAATTTTGTGTGTTGTATATTTGATGATTTTAGAAATTAATTGTTTTAAAAAATTTTTATCCTACAACGCATATATAGTAGAGCAAATAAATTTATATATACTTATTTAATTATTTACATATACTTATTTTAAAAATAAATTTGGAAAAAAAATTTAGAATTGCCAAAGTCCTAATATCCAAAACTCATAGTTATCTATAGTGTAATTATACTAGTAATGGAATAAACCAAAAGAGATTCTATTGTATCAAAATCCGAAAGATAGTTATTGTATTAAAAAAAAAAAATTAAAAAGAATCTCTAAGAAAAAAAATTAAAAAGAAACATATATTAAGAGAAAATAAATTGTGTATATATATATATATTATAATGAAAAAAACTGATACATAGCAGTGCATTTATCTCATAATCAACCTCAGTCCATCAAAATAAATTCTTCTAGATTTGAATTTTCCATATACAGGGACCTCTGAATTATATGTATATGAATACCATGTTAGATATACATGTTAGACATACTTTCTAAGAGTTATATATGAACACGGTATCTATGTCATGATTCTGGAGTACTAAATTGCTACATGATAAAGAACAGAAGCTTGAAAAATGGAAACCCTCCGAGATGAATATCAAATCCTGCTCATGGAAGAACACATATAACAAAAAATATAATCAAATAATTAATAAAAATAAAAATGAAAAGAGAAAAAAAAAAAAAAACTAAAGAAACTAAACTTTGATCACAAATTGTGAATTACTTATGAGCTTTGAGGTAGAATTTATATACGTGAGGTAGGATTTATATACGTGCTCAAATCAGCTAAACATAGCTAGATTTTAGGTTCAGAAATTCAAAACTTAAGCTAATTGGATTAAGTTAAATGATTAGATTAGATAAATTTCAAAAATAAATTTTAAGATATTAAATCAATTAAATATTAATATGTGGTCAATCGAAATACATAAAATAAAAAAATTCTAAAATTCTAAAAAAAAGAAAAGAAAACTACAATACTGAATAAATAGAACGAGTTAAATACTTTCTTTGTTTCAGCTTTCATTTATATATATAAATTTGATTTTTAATAACTATCATCTTCAATTTAAATTTTAACATTTTTTCCTTTTAAAATATTTTATTTTAATATTAAAAAGTGAACTATTAAAACATTAAGATTTTTTTAATATTTGACGAGACATAATGCATGAAATTAGACACTGAATTATAATACATTAATTTAACATGACAATCTTATTATCATTTTTATTGTAATTACTATTATTTAAAAAATAAAATATAAAAAATAAAATTAAAAAATGAAAATAGCTTAGTTTTTATAAATATTAATATAATTAATATTAGTTGTATTATTAATATTTAAAAAATAAATTAATTTATTAAAATGATAACTAAAGTATTATTATAAAAATCTATTATATATATATTAAAGTCATAAATGAGTTTATTATCTTTTAAAAAGAGTTTATTATATATCTTTTCATTGATTTTTAAGTTTTTCTAGGAAATTTCGCCATTTTAAATTATTTGTACAAGTTTCTAGGCAACTTTATACATATGAAAATGATTGTAATGATAATGGGTGGGGAAACTTTGGGTAAAACAAAAAAAAAAAAAAATGATAGTAAAAGGTAAAAAATTCAAGGACATGGTTTAATTTGGCCAATCCGGTTTTATCCAGTTTTAGGTATACCAGCTTTACATGCCAAACTAGACTGAACCAACTACATGTTCGCGGTTGAACCGATCTAGTTTTAAAACACCAGTTTCAAACTCTACAGAAATATGTAAGCTTTATATTTTGCAAATTTTTCATAAGTATCTTTACAGTATTATTTTTATTTATTGAAAAATTTAATAGACCAAAATAATATTATAGTATTGGCAGTTCTCTCCTCAATGGCAAAACTAGAAACTTTAATTAAAGGGTCAATTTGATTTCTACATGCATTAAGGGTGGCAACGGTTCTAGAAACTCCTGATTGGTTTCAGTTCTAAAAATGTGAAACCGAAACCGAAATAAAAATTGACGATTTTGGTTCTGATTTGTAATCGATCGGTTACGGTTTTGATTTCAATTTCTTAATGATTTTGGTTTTTGTGTGTCACGACCCGAATCCATGGGTCGGACCGATACTAGAGCCCAGGTAAGCATAAGACCCTCGAGGCCCGTACTAAGCCTATCTTTCAACTCATGCATTCCACACAAATTATTAAAAACGGTAAGCTCATATAAATTAGGATATATATACAATAATTTCACAATCATGACCCAGTCTCAATTATCTTGAATACAATTTAATCGGGGCTTAATCACATGACGTCACATTCATAATATGGGCTACCAGTTCACATGCGCTTAATTAAACAATAAGATCATCCAAAAAAAAAAAAAAAAAAACACAAAACCCTACAACTGTGGAGTTCAACAACAATTTGAGAGTAGAATAGTGTACATATTTAATAACACAATTTAGTTAATGATAATAATAACAAAAAAAGTTATAAATTACTTTTGTAGCTCTGCGAGGAAAATTACAGAGTTTCAGTCGGTTCAGCAACTTCCTATTACCTGAGAAATTTGGACAGAGAGGGGGGTGAGTTTTGCAACTCAATAAATAATAATAAATAATACACATCACACACATTCACGCATAATGCACTCTAATATTCTAAAATGAGCATACTACAATCAATCATATGGCACAACACCAGCACCCACAAGTAATGTCACCTTCAAATAATCAAACAAGTGAAAATTAGTCAGTGGTGTCATCTAAAACCCCAAAGAGCCGTTTTCACACATGGCTCGCCCTCTCATACGTGTGCACCAGGGACACGATTCCCCATATCTGGTCGACTGGTCTAATCCTCACTTGACCAGCCCTCTCATTGTTTGTCCATTCTCTCTTTTCTTTTCCATACCAACAGGAGGCAACCCGGTCGTCTCCGTTAAATCTAGATCATCAGGCGCACACAACAGGAGGCCACCCTGCGGGCTACCATCAAATCCATATTATCAGGTGCGCCCAATAAGAGACCACCCTTTGGTTTTCCATATCATCCAGATCATATCACCAGGTGCACACGGGGTGCCAATCTCCCATACGACCAACAGTCTCGTAGACCGTCCTCACAAACCCATGGTGACCCACTTCATCCCAATTTCACACATACGAGGCACAATAATTCACAGCACAAGTAATCAAGCAATTCACTTTACATAATACACAAATTCATATCAATGCACAACCGTAAATATATAGTAACATATTATATTTATAAAATATGCATAAAATATACTGATGTTATGAAAATAATTATATATATAAAAATATTAAAATTCTGTTTATATATATATATAGTATATAAAATGCTATACAAATGCAATACTGATACGTATTATTTATTATTACTCACAGTAGTGGAAATTGAAGCTCTAACTCTGATTCTGACCGAGTGGAGCAATAGATGGGCCCGGACAATCTAAGAAATTTAAGAATACAAAGAAAGAATTTATATCAGACAAAGGACTTATTAAATTAAGGAATCAAGAAGTTGATCTAATAAACTATTTACGTATTTAATTTCTAAAAAATAAACTAATTTCTACAGAAATTTCGATAGCATCTGTCCTAAAAAATGGACTATCCACTTGCTAAAACATCAATAACTTATCATATATTTATCCAGTCCACGCAGCCCATCCATCGGGCAATCAATCAATTCAAATTTCCCATCCTCCTCCAATCACAACATTACCACACAACAAAAATTTTATAATTACAATAACATTCCATCTAAACTAGCTTAATTCACACTTTAATTCTATTAATATATCATTATCAAGGTTCCTCAATTAAATCAACACTAACAAGATATATGCTAGAATATAATCAATGCAAAAATTAATTAGCTAACCACAAATACTAAAAAAATACATTCTAAAAATAGTCCAAAATTCAATTTATATACTCAATATATTGCTGCCGGAATTTGTTTGACCGGAAATGGAAGCTACGCGTGCCGGAACGAAGAGCAGGTAAGAGCAGTGGTGTTAAGTCGACCAAAACAAGTTGTTGCGCTCATCGGAACCGCGAGCAGGTGGCGAGATCTAACTGGACAGCAGGGGTGTGGTGGCGCGACGGTGCGGTGGTGCAACGCGGTGGTGCTGCGCTCGTTCTTGGTGGGTGGAGACACGCTGAAGCAATGGCGGAGCTGTGTAGCGGCGATGGTGCGATCTGGTGGTGGAGCAGGTGGTGGTGCGATGCAGTCTTCTTTGAGCTACTGTCTCTGCTTGGTTCGAATGGAGAGAGGGGCGGAATGGCGAGCTTTGGCGGCGTCGAGCTGCAGCAGGGAGCGGAGGTGGCGCGCGAGGAGGTCCGATCTAGCTGGTGTCGAAGCTGCTGCTTCAAGCTTCGCCAGTCACAGGTGCAGAAGCGGACACAGACGCAGGCGCAGGAAAAGAAAGAAGGAAGAAAGAAGGAAGAAAGAAGAAGAAGAAGAAGAAGAAGAGTGGGAGGAGGTGGCGGTGGCAGTGTGTTGGTGGTGCAGGTGGGTCGCTGGCGATTGGGAAAATGCAAACATAGGAAGAAACTGGACTAGCGTTGGAAATATGAGGAAGGAGGGAGGGTTCTAGAAGGGTTCAGGTGGATGGGGCTGGTTTGGTTCAATTTCGATTCGATTCAGCCCAAATCTCAGTTTTTTGTTTATTTTTGATTTTCCAATTGGTTTTTGGTTCGGTTTATCACTATACTAATTATTAATTTGCATTTAAATAATTAAATACATTTTCAGGCTGTCATTTTATTAAATTTAAATGGAAAATCTTTAAAAATAAAAATTCGGATTATTTCAGTCTTCCCCCTTTATAAAAATTCGTCCTCGAATTTTAGAAATAAGCAAGATAAGGTCAGAGTATATATGAGCAATAAAGAAATATCGTATTCCACAGAGAGAAACAATTCAAAGTCGATCACTAGCAATACAACAACACTTTACATGGAAGGAAAAAGATGAGGATATTCTCTTTGCATTTCGGTTGCCACTTCCCATGTGCATTCCTCCATAGAATGATTTCTCCACAAAACTTTGACCATAGGAATCTCCTTAGATAAAAGTTTCTGAATCTGGAAATCGAGAATTCTAATTGGTGTCTCTGTCTTGTGCAGCTTTAATTCTGTCAAACAGCATCGGTCTTATTCTGAAATGAGCCAACAAATAGTTTGAAGCTGGTATTTCCAAGTTAAGGCCTTCATCAAGCATTTTATCCAATTCTTGAATTAATGGCCTTCTTTCCGCTGAAATGTGAGTTAAGCTTCCCATAGATTTTCGAAATAAAGCATCAGCCATTACATAAGCTTCCAGCCATTACCTTGTTCAGTTGCCTATAATCAATACATAGGCGAAGCGAACCGTCTTTCTTCTTCACGAAAAGGACCGGAGCACCCCAAGGTGAAGTGCATGGTCTGATGAAGCCTTTATCTAACAATTCTTGTAACTGCTCCTTTAGTTCTTTTAATTCCGCAGGTCCCATCCTATAGGGTGTTGACGCATGGTTTTATGCCTCCACCTAACCCAATGATGATATGAGGACAAAGGATAAGGTTTCACAATAAACCAGAAGTGCCTGAATCAAAAATTGAACCAAACCGCCCAAAGGAGCCTGACCCACGTTAGGGCTGCGTCACGCAGCTACTACCTGCGTGACGGCACTTCTAGCTGCGTCACGCAGCTCTAACGGGTCTGACACCTTTGGCGCGCGCCCGTGTAGTGGCTTGCACTGTTTGTATGGATACGCGGCAACTGTACGGAAAGTAAGTCGCGCCACGTAGGCTTACGGGTGCGTCACGCAGCTTATACCTGCGTGACGCGACTGCCCTGTTGCCCTAGCCATATAAATACTACATTACACAGCAAAAACGGGACTTTTTTTTAGACTTTGGCATTTTCAGTTTGCTCTCATTTTTCCTCTAAGAAAACATAATCTTCAAAGTTTAGACATCTAAAAAGACGACTAGAGCTCTTTCTCAAGAACTCCATTGAGTAAACTTGGGGTAGATCAAAGTCATAGATATTTAGATTTAAGATTAAAGAAAGATAATAGCAAAAAGATAAGAAAAAGAGGAAAAAAGAGAAAGATAATTTCATTTTTGCAAAAGAACTTGGTGATTGCGCTTCTGGAATTGTGAAAAACCACTTCTGAGTTAATCTCAGCATATGCAATCCTCAAATCTGAGGGTTAGGTAACGATTCTAACTCTATCCTTTCTATTTTTATTTATTTCTAGCATTTTATTTCTTAAAAATCTCATTTTTGTATTGATTAATTGGTTTACCATTGACAAAACGTAAGTTTACCCATTATTGAACTTTTCTGGGTTTGTTCTAACCACTTTGGACCAAAAAGAAACGTAAAAAGAACTAGTTTGAAAGGTAGTTGCGGACCAGAGCAGCCGCGTCACGCAGCTACTATCTGCGTGATGCGACTGTTCATGTCCAAAAGCCCCTGACCTGGATTAGATCTCTTGCGTGACGCAGCTGTTTACGACTCATTTTTCATGTTTGTTTCTATATCTGTATCTAATATTTTGCTTTAAATAAATAACCCATATACCTAAAGATTTTAATAATGTCACGAACAGTGTCGTCGCGTAGCTAATAGTTGCGTCACGCGGCTGTTCTTCATAGGATACCTGCGTGACGCGACTGTTCTTAAATCCAGAATAAAGGCAATAGTTGCGCCACGCGACTGTTCTTCCATAGAACACCCGCGTGACGCGACTGCCTCCCAGTTCCAGTTTATTTCTATTATTTTGCTTAGTTTCATTTAGTTAAATAAATTTTCAAGCTCAATCCGAGAAATAGACAATCAGGGGTAAACTGAGTCTTAATCAAACTAAACCAATTAATCATTGATGATCATGGGATTTTTAGAATTTGTTTGTTCATTGTTTATCATTAATTACATATTATTACAATCGGTTTGTGGCCCGCCTTCAACCATAAGGCAAGAGCGGGTCTTTTATTTTATTTGATACGCATTATGGATGAATGATGGATGATATGATTTATTTGTGATGAATGCAATGAATGGACCTATTTGGGACGGTTGATTAATTTTCCACTTAGGAACTCGGTTCGATTTATTCGGGTTGGGTTTAAATAATTAGCTTTTCTAAAATAAAATCAAATTAGAGATTGTAGGTTAAAAGAGGCCGGTTTTTTCCAGGCGTCGGCTTCCAATGGGCCGACGTACCCAATTCCCTTACCTAGAACCTCATTGGTTCGCCTGACCAGTCTTTTTAAAATAATCAGCCTTAAATAAAAATGGGTTTAGAATGGAGTCATTTTATAAATTAAAATTGGAAACGGTCCCATTGCCGAAATAATGGGTGGCGACTAAAAATAATTTATAAGACCGATTTATCGGCATCGCATATCCAAAAAGATTTTTTACCACCTTTTTCCAAAAACAAACAACATTGATTTTCTCCGGGGGAAAACAGTTTGGCGACTTCACTGGGGACTTTGCACCCATTAATCCCCGGTTATTTTTAATAAATTAATGGTTGCAATTAGGAATTGACTCTAAAAGCCTACTATTTCTAAATAAAAATTTGGTTAGAAAAGCCGATGGAAAATATTTAATCGTCCATATATGTTTAATTGCTTTCCTTTTTATTTTCTAGGATATTTGCATTCATTTGCATTCCTTGCTTCTCACCTCATTCTACCCATACTACCCTTCGGTACTGGTGTTAAGTTTGACGGTGGATCTAGCCTAAACCATGCGATTTAGGTGCATCCACCCGAGAATTAACATTACTACCAACCGCAAGCCTAGTACCTTAAAGGTGCGTCAAAAGGAGTAGGCCCAACAAAGCCCGAATCCTGTTTGCGGAACCCAGACTTTGTTAAACCCAATAAGACTAAAGCCAATGCATATAGTTGAAAGCCTTAGTTACTTCCCCTAAGGTGCACCCGATTCTGTGTGCTGTTGTTATGCCACATTCATTTCCGAGAGTTTATATCGTCAATCTCAAAACCCCCTGTTGGTTGTCGAGATTAGACCAGTTCCTAGGAAACAGATGTCGGAATTTATACCAATGGAATCCGTGTGTGGGAGAAATAAGGTTGGAAGGCATGCATTTCCCAACTCCCGTTTCCCTGTGTGATATAAACTGTACATATGTTGTGACATTCATGCACCATGTAACACTTTCCTTTTCAGCCACGCATTAATAAGAGCTAATGCTCGGTATGGACATTTGATCTTGATTTTGAGACCGGATCTCGAATTCGTTATGAATAATATAATGCAATCACTTATAGCGAACTAATACCCAAAAGAAAAGGGAGTTATAAGGGGGTTGCAGTTCCTTTGTATTTCAACATTCCTCGCATTATCTGAAAATAAGTGAGAGATTATAAAATTCTGTAACAAAATAACAGAAAATCCTGCTTGGGACCATATGTTCCAAGGCAAAAAGTAAGGATACAAAAAAAATAATAAACAAAAGAAAAATCCCGTTCGGAAATTCTTTCATTCCGAGGCAAAAGTTAAGGATTCGAGAGAAAATTGTCAACCGTAAATCCAAAAGGAACGATTGACGACAGATAATGCTTGAAATGTTCAAATACAAAATAAGTTATTAATGCATTATTCACATCGAATTTTCGATCCGGTCGTTGAAATCGAAATCTTATTTCCATATCGGTTTTAGCGCATTAGAAATACATTCTCCATCCTATGTGCTCTCATTTTCACATGCATACATGCAGGACCCTCTGTAATTCAGAATTTTTCTTGTCAGAATTGATCCTTCCCGGGAGACCACTTTGAGAGTTTGGCATCGGCATCCTGGTCAGCGTTTAATCAGAACATCCCCAATCCCCGAATTTGCTCCAGTCAACTCCGTGAATCAGTCCAGTTCATCAGACTCAGAACCCGACTCAGATCCAGTAGAAATGGCGGATAACACAGAAAATGAGATCGGATTTTCTGAAGCTCAGATAAGGACCATTGCCCAGATTGTGGCTGCGGCTCTTGCTCAAGACAGGGCCCAAAATCAGAATACTCCCCCTTCGGGTAGCCAACCTGTGGCTGAAGAGAGACCGATCCCGGAACCTGTGTCGAGTAATCAGGCTTCCGCGGGAAACACTGTCCCGGTTGAGAATGATATGCTCAAGCAACTCGCCGATCTGAAAGAAAGGTTCGACAAGATGGCGGCAGTTAAGGAGAAAGACCCGGCCACCAATTTTCACATAACTGAGTATGTCCTACACCCGACCAGCTCGACCTCTTTCAAGACCTTCAAGCATTCCATATTTGAAGGGGATAATGATCCTCGTTCTCATTTGTCTGAATTTCTCCGAGTATCCCAAATGAACCGGTATAACGAGGAAGATGTTTTGCGAGCATTCCCGCAAACACTACATAAGGATTACCGGAGGTGGTATGACGGTTTAGACGAGGGGGTTCAGAAGGATTGGATCAAACTGCAGACAGCTTTTCTCAAACATTTCAAGACTGAAGAGAGCGATGAGTTCAGTCTGCGTGATTTGGAGAGTTTGAGACAAGGAAAGGACGAAAGCTTTTCTGATTACTACAGAAGATGGAGGACCAAGCTGTATAGAGTTCAGACAAGGCCTAAGGACAAAGAGTTGATCAGAATCTTTAGCAGGAGTTTATTACCCTTTTTCAAGGAAAGGATGTTGACTCAACCTCTCACTGATTTTTCTTTGGTTCAAAGCGCCGGTTTAAACATCGAGGAATTGTATAAGGAAGAAAAGAAGAAGAACAGAGGGTTTGGTAATTACCGAACTTCTTACGGTGACAGAGGTGCCGGAAGCAGTAATCAGAATCAGTCAGGAGCCAGTAATGCAGTGATAGGTGCAGTTAATGAGAGAACTAGGAGAGAGTTCACTGATTTAGGAAGGCCTTTGAGCACAGTATTGAGATCCTGTATCAAGAACAGGGTGTTGTCGAAGCTGCCAGTCGATCCGACTAAGCCCGTACGAGGGAGGTATATGGATCGAAACTGTGATTACCATCAGTGCAAAGGGCATTCGACTGATGAATGTTTCAAATTGAGGCACGATATTCAAGATTTGATTGACAGTGGAAAAATTACCAAGCCTTCGGAAAAGAACAAGCCAAGCACTAAGAACAATCCGCTTCCCCAATATCAGTACAATTACCCGCCTCGTAAGTCTCAGTCGGGTGGATCGGTCAATGCGATCGGGAGCGGATTACCAGAAGAAGTGGTATTAGCCGAAGCGGAATGGGAAGAGCGGATGTGCGCCATGTTGAACATATGGGACGACTGTAGCAGTGATGAGGAAGAGAAGGTGCCACTGAAGATCGAAATTGAGAAAAGTATCACTGTGAAGGTAGGCGACGTGCCGGAAGATGAGGATGAGCAACTCCAGCTCGCCATTCAAAAGAGTTTAGCCGATCAAGAAGAACAATGGTATTACAGTAGTGAGGAAGAAGTGAATGAGGTAGGTGTGCAGAGCTTAACCCGCAGTGGGCGAGTGTACAATCCCGAGAGCAGTATGCAGGCTAAGGGAAAAGAGATTGTTGTTGATGGAACAAAGAAGAAAATGACAGAGAAAGGCGTGGAGAATCCGAAGGAGAAAAAGAATGAAGAAGAGATAGCTAAAGGACAGAAGAAGGCTGTCGAAGTGGGAGAAACCAGTCAGAACAAGACGCTTAATGGGGTCACTGCCAATTCGGTGCTGAGTCAATTACAGAGAACCAGGGCAGACATTTCCATATGGGATTTGCTGATAGCATCTAAAGAGCACAGAGAAGCTTTACTTGAAGCTATGACTTTCGTCAGAGTGCCGGCTCGGATTCAAAGTGTTGACATGATCAATGTGCTACAGCGAAGGATAGGCGAAGTCACTTTCTTTGACTCAGACCTCCCACCAGAGGGAAGAAACCACTGTAAGCCACTCTACATTCAAATTGCCGTCAATGGACGAGATACTAGGAATGTGATGGTGGATAATGGGTCTGCACTGTGTGTTTGTCCGTTAAAAATGCTGTCCAAGTTTAAGATCGAAGAGTCAGAGCTTGAGCCATCAAACATGGTGGTCAAGGCTTATGATAACACTATGCGGAATGCAAAAGGGACCTTCAAAGCAAAGATATCCACAGGGGCAGTTGAAAGTTGGGTAGATGTGGTTGTGCTTGACATCTTGGCCAACTACGCTCTTTTGTTAGGAAGGCCGTGGCTCCATCCTCTAGGTGCGGTTCCATCCACTCTGCATAGAAAAGTAAAAATCCCATGGGGTACAGACGTGGTAACCATTAACGCACAGGAGGATCTGAATGTGGTTGCAGTAGAAGGGCTAGAACTGGCAGTACCGTTATCAGGCTTCCAAGTGGCAGTGATTAATGCATCCATCGCCAAGAACAAGAGTGTAGTAAACAGCATGAGTCCTTTTTCTAGAAAGATGATGAAGAAGATGAATTGGCAGTACGGCAAAGGTTTGGGCCGGGAGTTGCAAGGAAGGTTTGAGCCTCTTTCATCAGCATCCGGGCAGCAAGACAAACGTGGACTGGGGTATTCTGAAAATAGAAAGAAGGAAAAATATGAGATTCGATCTCCGGTCAGAGGGTCAAATATGAATCAGATTTTCTTTGTTCCACAAGCTGAAGGGGAATTTTAGAGCAGAGGAAAAACCTATCCCGGTTTGGAGATATTTATGACCGATTATGAGGAGAAACTGGTCAAGTCGCCCGAACCTTCTTTGGAACAGCTGGTGGATGGAACTGAGTTCATGGTATGCATGACAGAAGCAAGTACTGAATCTGATTGGTCGAAGAAGATATCAGAGTTTGAAAACTTCTTGGGGATTGGGGATGAAGCTTCCAAGTCAGTGCAAGAGCAGAAGGCCAAGGCACGGATCCTCCAGTCTGTTCTAGCTGCTGAAGATGCCGGAGAGGCAGAGAGGAAGGCAAAGAAGACGATAGAGCATGGAGAGGCCAAGAAAGAAGCTATTCCGGCGGAGGAAGAAGAAGGCACAGATGCCGACGAAGTGATCCAGGCAATAAAAGATACTTGTAATGAATGTGTTGAACAGGCAGTTAATCCTGTATTTTGCTTTTCTGATGCTTGTTTTGAGAGCAATATGGATGGTTTTCCTCTTTTATTTCAATCAATGGAAGTGAACTTTGACTATTTGTTTTCTTGTTTTCCTGATTGTCATGTTCATGGCATTGATTATACCACTCGCATATTTGACATAAACGCATTGCATAATTTCGCATTTAATTTAAGCACCGCCGAAGATCCTAAAATGATTGAAATCGGATCAGACTTTAAAACTGAGCTCAGACAGGATCTTCAAGAATGTATCAAAAGAAACTCAGAGGTATTTGCCTGGAGCTACGCGGACATGCCGGGGATCGACAGATCGATAGCAGAGCACTTCATTCCTACTGATCCGAGTATTAAGCCAGTGAAGCAGAAAAGGAGAAGGGTCAGACCAGAATGGCAGGATAAGATCAAAGCCGAAGTCCAGAAGCAGCTGGATGCAGGATTCTTAGAGGTGGTACACTATCCGGAATGGTTGGCAAATATAGTCCCCGTGCTGAAGAAAGATGGCAGGATAAGGGTCTGTGTCGACTACAGGGATTTGAACAAAGCCTCGCCTAAGGATGACTTTCCACTTCCACACATAGATGTTTTGATAGACAGTGCTGCCGGAATGGGATGTTATTCTATCATGGATGGGTTTTCCGGATATAATCAGATATTGATGGCCTTAGTGGATAAGCATAAGACCGCTTTCACCACAGACTTCGGAACATTTTGCTACAAAGTGATGCCATTTGGACTAAAGAATGCTGGGGCAACATATCAGAGGATGGCTACTACGTTATTTCATGATATGATCCATAAAGGATTGGAAGTGTATGTAGATGACATGGTGATCATGACAAAAACACAGGAAGAACATGCAAAAATGTTGGAGAAATTCTTCGCAAGAGTCAAATAGTACAATTTGAGACTTAATCCCAAGAAGTGTGTATTTGGAGTGACGAAGGGAAAATTGTTAGGTTTTGTGGTAGGACCTAACGGAATTGAGGTTGATCCGGACAAAATAAAAGCCATTCATGATATGGAGCCGCCAAGAACAGAACGGCAGGTGAGAAGCTTCCTGGGTAAGATTCAGTACATCAGCAGGTTCATTTCGAGGTTATCCATCACCTGTGCTCCGATCTTCAAATTACTGAAAAAGAATCAGCCAGTCAAGTGGAATGAAGATTGCCAGAAACCCTTCGACCATATAAAGAAGTACTTGATGAATCCACCGGTGCTCAGTTCGCTAAGACCAGGAGAATCTTTGATCTTGTACCTATCCATAGAAGATGCAGGAGTGGGAGCGATGTTGGTACAGCCGGATGCCGCTGGAGTAGAGAAAGCCATTTACTACATCAGTAAGAAACTATTGCCTATCGAAGAGAAATACAATCTGATTGAGAAGACATGCATGGCAGTAGTGTGGTCGATAAAGAAATTAAGGCCGTATTTCGATTCCTTCAAGGTCACTTTTGTCTCCAAGATTGATCCATTGAAGTATTTGCAAAGGACGCCTACTCTAGAGGGACGGTTGTCTAAATGGTTGATTCATATGTCTAGTGTGGATGCGGAGTTCGTAACGAAAAAGACGGTCAAAGGTCGAGCTGTGGCGGAATTTCTAGCAGAAAACCCTGTGACAGACGACGAATCTTGGGAATTGGAGTTTCCGGATGAGCATTTGCTGAATATTGACACAGGAGCTTGGAGATTATACTTTGATGGATCAGCCAACAGAAATGGAGCTGGGGCTGGTATTGTCATAGAAGCACCTAATGGCGAAGTCACAACCATGTGCAAGAGACTATTGTTCCCAGTCACTAACAACATGGCAGAATATGAAGCGTGCATCATGGGAATGGAAGCTCTTCTTGCGACTGGCGCTAAGGAGGTCGAAGTAATAGGAGATTCTTTACTGGTTATTGAGCACGCCAACGAGAGATGGAAGGTAGAAGAAGAAAGATTGAAACCCTATGTTGAGTATTTGTTGAAAAAGGCAGCACTATTTGACAAGATCACTTTTACTCGCATAGGAAGAACCTATAACAGAATTCCAGACGCCTTGGCAAACTTAGCATCGGCTTGGCAGGATATAAGCAAAGTTCCGAAGAAGCCATTTATCATTACCACAGCCAATATCCCGTGCTATCAAGAACATTATGTGAATCAGGTGGAGCCGGAGGAAGAACCCTGGTTTATGGATATTCTGAGGTATATGAAAAACGGTACTTTTTCTGATGATGCGACGAAAGAAGACCGTGCTGTCTTAAGGAAAATGGCGCTACACTACATCCTAGCCGATGGTGAACTCTATAAGAAAACCTGGGATGGAGTGTTGTTGCGATGTGTGAGCGAGACAGAAGGAGAGGACATAATGAGAAAAGTTCATGAAGGAGTCTGTGGTACTCATCTAAGCGGTATGAGTTTAGCAAGAAAGATCATGAGGCAAGGTTATTTTTGGATGAAAATGGAAGACGATTGTGTCCAATATGTGCGCCGTTGCAAAGCTTGTCAATATCATGACAATAGAAGCCACTTACCTGCTGTTGAACTCCATCCAACAACTCCTTCATGGCCTTTTTCTACATGGGGCATAGACGTCATCGGTAAAATTTCACCTGTAGCATCCAATGGTCATCAGTATATATTGGTTGCAGTTGACTACTTCTCTAGATGGATCGAAGCTCAGTCTTACAGAATTTTAACTGCCAAACATGTGGCCAAGTTTATCGAACAGAACATTTTCTGTCGCTATGGTGTTCCCCAACACATAGTTACAGATAATGGTTCTCATTTTCAAGCAGAAGTTGGCCAATTGCTTTATAGATACAAAGTTGAGCATCACCATTCTTCTCCTTATCGCCCTCAGGCTAATGGTGCGGTAGAAGCTGCAAATAAGGAGATCAAGAGAATCCTGTCGAAGATGTGTGAAAGGTATAGAAGCTGGGCCGAGAAACTTCCTTTCGCGCTCTGGGGGCATCGCACTACCTTCAAGGTAGTAAATGGAGCTTCTCCCTTTGAATTGGTATACGAAATGGAGGCAGTGTTACCGGTAGAGCTCGAAAAGAAGTCTCTCAGGGTTTTGGTAGAAGCTGGTCTGACCGAAGAAGAATGGGTTAAGAAGAGGTATGAAGATCTGGCACTCTTAGACGGAAGAAGACTGAATGCTCGATTCCAGGATCAAATGAGAAAAAGGAGGATTGCTCGTTTTTACAACAAGCGAGTACATCCAAGGGCTTTAAAGAATGGAGATTTGGTGCTGATCAGGTTATTGGATCATGAAGCCCAACATCATCCTGCTGGGAAGTTCAAACCCAACTGGCATGGACCGTTCCGAATTCAGAAGTTGCTGGCTAAATGTGCTGCCGAATTAATCACGATGGAAGGAAAGCCTGTCAATCGGATTGTCAATCAGGATCAAATGAAAAAATTCTATGTCTGAGATGATGATTTCAAAAAAAAAAAAAAAAAAAAAAAAAAAAAAAAAAGAGAGAGAGAGCTAAGTTGAAAACCCGAAGAGGGCGGCTTAGGCAAGAAATGAGCTCGCTAGGTTGAAAACCCGCAAGGGCGGCCTAGGCAAAAGTCAGAGCATATAAAAAAAATGAAAATAAAATAAAATCTAAGGATTAACGCGTGGTGCTTAGTTTAAATGCAGAATTCATGCCATGCGTTCGTGACAGATTAGTGACTGATTGCTCAATGCCATCAACTTAACTTGAAGGAGAATAGGAAATCAAGTAGTTAAAACGAATGACCATTGTATTAGAATAAACTTTTTTTTTACTTCTGTATAATGTTGAAAAGAAGTAAGATTAATAAAGAATTTGTGTTTTCAAAATTTTTGTTTTTGTCCTGGAATTACGGTCGAAGAATGCAAGACCTTCCTCTCTGTTTATTTAAACAAAGATCGACTCACTTAGTGTGAAGTGTCCTGGCCGTTGGTCCTGCCTAAACATCGAATAAAAAAAAAAGAAAGAGAGACATTGATCAGAGGAACGAGTACCATTTTCTCAGTGATTTCCCTAGAAGGATCAACAAAACCATGCATAAACCTTAACACTCGCATTAGTTCATGCATATATAGAGGTGTTACATTTGTTTTTATTTAATTTGTGCAGGTTATAAAACAGCCACTTCATTCTTTATTGTTCACAAGCATAAATTCCTATGTTTACAGAGTAATTTTTACTTTATTGAGTTTTCATTTATTAACCCAAGGGCAGAAGCCCCAGATAACTAACATAGCAAATAATTTCGAAAGAAAAGTTTTGTTGTATTTCATTGTTCATGTGTGCAGGAATTAATAAGGATAGAATCATAAAGACCATTGATTAAAAGAAAAGCGGATACATTTAGATAAAAGCCCATGGTTTGGACATAAGAGAAAAACAACAATTATTCTGAGGAGACATATCAGCAAAGGTCGGCCTTCACAAAGTGTGACATCATTGTGGGGTAAAGAACCAGTCGGCATATGCAGGCGTCACAGTATCCTGCATTATTCCTTCATCTAAATGTATGGTGTTTCGACTTTGCCAACGATCGGCCAAATTGGTCAACAGATGTGATGTTATCAAGCCGCTCTCGAAGTTGTGGACTCGGGGAACACGTTGTATCATCCCATACTGACGACTGATCCTATTTGGGAAATAGGCCATGGAATGGTCCAGACTGGCATATAACACGTAATTGAGATTCATGCTTCCAATCATGGCCAGTCTAATTCTCCACCAAGGACAGGTCCACCGAATAGTAGGGTTATCACCAAAATCGAAGCGTCTCCGAGACCGAGATTGAAAAACAGCAGATCCGTAAATTGGAATCAAGCGAGCTGGAACCGAAGGAATCAGACTTAATTTATCCAGAGCCCAGGCTTGCAATAGCAATGGACAACCGCAATGATGAACATTGAAATCAGTAATGTGAAGGGCAATATCTCTGGCCCAACACATTGTTTCCCCCATGATCATCATGAAGACGGTGCGATGGTACAATTGCATGTCACGAACAACGGTCAGAAGTCAAAAATCTCCAATCCCGGGTTGACGGTTCTTCATGGCATACACATTCAGCAGCAAGAAGCAACAAGCTCGGATCCAAGGCAGATCTAGATCAGTGGACAAAACTCTATTCAAGAAAGGTTCCAAAGGAAGACCTTGATCCACGTTTATGCCATCAGGAAGGTAAACCGGACACAAGGTCGCAATCTCAGCTAGATTATACCTAGGACCTGGGGGCAAGGCCGGAGTTTCGTCTTGTTCAGGATGATGATCCATCACGGCGCACATTTCCTCATAGGTCGGAGTCACTTCAGAGTCTTCAAACCGGAAAACCATGGTGTTCGGATTGAAATGAGTAATGAGCCAAGACAAGAAGCCATGGTTAGGTTTCAGGTCTTTGAAATATTTTAACCAGGCTAGTTGATCCAAAGGAGAGACTTGCCATAGATCGTCAGGGATGGATTCGACGAAAGATGAGACTTGGCTTCTAAAGGCCATAGAAGAAAGTCACTTAAGAAACTGATATGCTTTGGATACTGGATGGGAAGGAGGTGCGAAGCGAAATCTCCATTTATAGAAGAGTGAAGGGACCGATGAACGAAATAATGTTGTCATCCGAAATAATAACTATCGTCAGAAGTAGTTGGAAGGACAATCCTGAATAGTCCATTCGGGTCGATGTGCATTCAAACTTGCATTAATCAAGAAGAAGGACGGCCCATACAATAAGGAAATTGAGTCTTTACGATCACATTAGTCGAGAAAAGGGTGGTTGAGCCATTACGCCCGCATTCACCGAGTGGACCGCCCCGTCAAGTAAGTACTACAGTACGTTTTCTATTTGGAAGGTGATTCTTGATCATGTTCCATGTTAAGTTCATTATTTTATTCACTTTATTTTATTTTTAATAAGTCGATCTACTGACTACTAATGAGGTGAACCATTCTTATGAATAAATGGTACATCGCTATTTTGTATTTGGTGTTGTGTTCGTGTTTTGTTTTTACAGGAACAAGGCTTCATAGTTACAAAACATAAACACACATAAAGTGATAAAAACCAAGTGTTGTAAAAGTGTAAATAATATCATAAGATGTTGATATAGCTGTACAATCACAAAAAAAAAAAAAAAAAAAAAAAAATAGAAAATCAATAAAAAGTTCAAAATGTTTAAAATGTTCAAAAAACGGAGGAGTCATGCAACAAGACTACCGCCGCCTACGGCTAGGACCAGCGACAATCGGAGGGGGTGACGATGATGGTCCGTCGTCGGAAGAAGAGCCACCCTCATCCTCATCAGAAGAGTCAAGCGGGATACCCTCAACCTCTAGCCTCGTCCGAAGCCGCTCCACCTCCGCCTGAAGCCGGCTCACGGCACTGGACTGACGGGACTGATGCCTCCGTAGCCTCCCGTTCTCCAGCTCCTGCAAAGACAAGCATGTGTAAGAAAGGCCATCCAAATAATGAAAAGCAAAAAGGCAAAAATGTGTAAAATGCATACCAGCTCATGTCGCTCGGAGTAGAGCCGACCGATGTAGGATCGGGCAAAGCCGAACCGCTGGCAGATCTCCTGGTATCTCTGGGCCGGCACCTGCAAACAAAAAAATCTATTAAAAGATTACTCAGGTAAAGTGCTTTTAACTTTGTAAATTCGGTTTGTAACTTACATGTGTAGTGTGCTCAGGGTCCAGCTGTATCGGAGGAGGAGCTTGCCGAAGATCAGCAGGAATAATGATGCCAGATCCCAAACCAAGGCCGGGATCCAACACCACCTCCATACCTGGCGGAAACGGAACATCGCCTAGTACTACACCGGCTGGTCCGGCCGGAGTCGCCGCGCCACCAGCCTTAGTCGCTGCCTCAGCCCGGTAGTAAGCTGCGGTCTTATGCGTCTTCCGCTCCTGCATTCAGTCATGAAGAAAGTAATACCATCAGTAAGTTGAAACAAAGAGGAAGAGTAGTAACAGTAAATGAGGTTGAAGGTCAGATGGGTTACCTGAATATACTCGAGAACCTCGGGAAGTCGAGCCTGCATCCGAGAGGCAAAATAAGTAGGAAAATCACCGGCGGACAGGAAATCGTTCGCCGAGAAGCCTCCATACTCTACCTCCAGGTCCTCTCGGGTCAAACCCTCCAACAGACACATATGCCGGGGAGGGGCATGAGGCACTCTCCATCGTGTTGGAGCTATCGGAGTGTCAAAAACCCGCTCTCCAAGGAAGTATCGGTCAGCCCAGTATCCTCGCAGCAGCAGCCTCGACCGGGTATGCAACTCAGCCACCTCCCGGCCCGGATAGGTCCTCCAGGCCTCACAGTCCCATGGCTCTAAAGATAGCTGCAAAAAAAAAAAAAACGATAAGAAATCAGCATTAGTATTGTGTCAGAATAAAGAGTGAGGCAAGCTACAGGTTCAGAGATTCTTTCTGTACTCACATCGGACAACTCCCGATCGTTAAGGAAGCTCCGCCAGTACTCTGGATCCTCGCCACTGGCGTAAGTGTGATGGCAGTGGGCCAGATAGCGAGGAATCCTCCTAGACTCGACGGGAGAGTCACCATTCGGACCACCCGGATATATACAGTACTCATAAGACCATACCTGCAACAGAAACAGAAGTAATATCAGCTAGTTGAACAGTAGAGAATGACGAATAAAAAGTTGAATAGTGAAGGAATGTTACCTCCAGAGGCCGGATGAACAGCCAGTTCGACTCACCGCTACCACGGGTCCAGACATCCAGACCATGATAGAGATGAGCCAAACCGAGTGTGGCCCAGTCGAAGGATCCGACCTGGCTCAGATCCCGAAGACATGCTAGCACCGCCGGGTCTCCCTTATTCTGGGAGGTACATAGCAGCTGGGACGAAATGATGTAGAACAAGAAGGACCGGGCAGCCTGGTCCCTCTCCTCCCGAGTATACGCAGGAGCAGCAGGTCGGACATCCTCTGGTAACTCTCGCCAAGCCTCCAACCGAGTCCTGATCCTCTCGGCCCAGAACCGATAGACCGTCTCATAAGACATGCACCCCTGTACGGTGTATCGGGTCTGCGTCGTGACACCGAGGAGGGAACGGAAAAGCTGGGCTCCGATAGCAGCCGTCTGGTACCGAGCGTCTAGCGGGGGAACCGGGCCAGTGAAGCGTAAGCCGGTAATGGCAGCGTAATCCACGGGAGTGAGGGTCATCTCTCCGAACCCGAACACGAAAGTGTGCGTGCAGTCGTTCCACCGCTACATCAATGCATATCGCATAGCGGGCGGGAAACGAGGCTGTATGCGGCGCAATCCGGCGGCATAGTCCCCGAAACCTGCAGCGACAACCCGAGCTCGCATAGGAGGGTCCAGCAGGTCCCAGAAGGCAGAAGCATCAGTAGCCGATCCGCCTGAACGGGCCTTGCCCAGATTAACCTGTAAGTAAATTTCAATTTCAATAAATGTAAGACTAATAATTGTTCATTTTCTTCTATGACAGGAGGAACAAAAACTCGAGTTTCACCATAGCTGCGTCACGCGACTCCTAGTCGCGTCGCGCGTCTACGGAGTCGCGCCACGCAGCTTTACCCAAGTCGCGCGATCAGAAGCATAGCTGCGTAGCGCATCTCATCACTCGCGTCACGCCACCCTACAGCTGCGCCACGCAACTGTTCGAAATACATGGCCCCAAGAACAGATGCGTCACGCAACCACGAAGACGCGCCACGTATCTCTCTAGCCGCGTTACGCGACTGTTCAAGGAACTCATTCATCGACGAACAGACGCGTCACGCAACTGTTCTTCCAAAGAACAGCTGCGTGACGCAACTGCCGAAGGTACGCAGTAGTTCAATTTCAACCTAATTTCACTATGTTTGTGTTGTTTTCATGCAATTTTCAGGGCAAAATCAAGTCGCCTAGAGCTACCAACAATCCAATCTCAACAAATCCAGTTCTAATACAATAAAAAGGGTCGATTCTAAGGTTCAAAGCAAGCTAGGGTTTCTGGCGCCTCGAACAGTCGCGTCACGCGACTGTTCACACAAGAACAGCTGCGTCACGCAACTGTTCATGGAAGAACAGCCACGCCACGCAACTCCTACCTGCGTGACGCGACTGTCGACGCAGGCATAAACTCAAATGAACAGTTCTATTGCTACAATTACAGATCAAAAGCGGTAAAAAAAAAAAAGGAATTTTTGTTTACTACTAACCTCGGACTGAAAGCCGCGCATCCGGCTCGTCTCATATCGGACCGGGAACTCCATACCTGGCAACGGCAGAAGCTGCAACGGCAGTGTCCCAGGGGTCAATGGATTCCGGCTCACCGGCACCGCCTCACCCTCAAACGTCGGAATATCGGATAGTGCCCCGAGAATCTCCATCCCAGGAGTGTAAGCAGAAGCGGGAATTTCTGGAAGCTGAGACATTTTGTTTGGTTGAAAAGTTCAGAGGATTCTCAATTGCTTAGGGTTTGTGATAAGTGAAAATGAATTGGTTACGAAGAAAGTTACTTATAGTAAGTAGCTGGGCCCAAGCTCACTTCTCCGAGCCCAAAGAATGGGCCCATCATCTTTTATCAAGCCCGCAGGGCCCGTTTGGCCCATTTAGAGCCCGTTTGGCCCATTTAGAGCCCGTATTGGCCCATTCAAGCAATTTGACGTTGGTATGCGGCTCGTACATTTCATCAATTTTCATCTACTCACCGCACAGGGGGCAAAAACATCAAATTACCCGGATTACCTTCAAGTAAGTTCTTTTCCAACCACTACATCAAAAAGGTATGTATGGAAATATCAGCCTAAATTTTTACTACGATTTTTTGCTAAAATTTTTGCAAAAGACAATCAAATTATACAATTCATGACTAATGCATGGGGACATGTGGTGTCCCAAAATCTTTCTAACAAAAGGCAAGGTCTGTTTGTACACGGATATTGCTCTTTCTCTTGTGATCAATTTTTCAGGCCAACCGGTGATGGTTTTTCCGAAGCCGATAGGTCTTACTGATTAGTGATGGTGCATTGCGAAGCTAGTCAGAACAATTTCAAAACAGTGATGATGTATTGCGAAGCTGTTTGAAATCTCTTTCCCAGTCAATGATGTTGAGTTGCGAAGTTGACGAGGACAAAACCGACGTCTTTCGGGCCGATCAAACCGAGCCTCGAGGATGCCTTTTCTGATCCGACTGGAGCCGACAAAGCCGATCAAACCGTGCTGAGTAGGTGGCCAGATCAAAGTCCTTCAAGCCGATCAAACCGAGCTTTGAAGACTTTGTCATCAAATTAATATCTTTCGTGACCAATCAAACCGAGTCTCGAGGATGTTTCTCCACAGATTCAATGGAAGCCGACAAAGCCGATCAAACCGAGCCGAGAAGGTGACTAGATATTCAAATCCTTCAGGCTGACCAAACCGAGCCTCGAAGGTGTCTTCCAAGCCGATCAAACCGAGCTTTGAAGTCATTCACATACTGACTGGAGCCAACATAGCCGATCAAACCGAGCTACGGAGGTGACCAGAGGATCAATTCAAATCCTTTAGGCCGATCAAACCGAGCCTCGGAGGTGTCTTCATAGCCGATCAAACCGAGCTTTGGAGTTGTTCACAAATCCGACTGGAGCCGACAAAAGCCGATCAAACCGAGCTGAGTAGGTGGCCAGATGATCAAGTCAATCCAACATCTTTCGAACCGACCAAACCGAGCTTCGAGGATGATTACCAGATTGAAGGCGCGTCAATGGACCACTTTAACATTAATCGTTTATACAATTAATGATAAAGTGGGGGGGCAAACTGTTGATGCGTGGTTTTATGCCTCCACCTAACCCAATGATGATATGAGGACAAAGGATAAGGTTTCACAATAAACCAGAAGTGCCTGAATCAAAAATTGAACCAAACCGCCCAAAGGAGCCTGACCCACGTTAGGGCTGCGTCACGCAGCTACTACCTGCGTGACGGCACTTCTAGCTGCGTCACGCAGCTCTAATGGGTCTGACACCTTTGGCGCGCGCCCGTGCAGTGGCTTGCACTGTTTGTATGGATACGCGGCAACTGTACGGAAAGTAAGTCGCGCCACGCAGGCTTACGGGTGCGTCACGCAGCTTATACCTGCGTGACGCGACTACCCTGTTGCCCTAGCCATATAAATACTACATTACACAGCAAAAACGGGACTTTTTTTTAGACTTTGGCATTTTCAGTTTGCTCTCATTTTTCCTCTAAGAAAACATAATCTTCAAAGTTTAGACATCTAAAAAGACGACTAGAGCTCTTTCTCAAGAACTCCATTGAGTAAACTTGGGGTAGATCAAAGTCATAGATATTTAGATTTAAGATTAAAGAAAGATAGTAGCAAAAAGATAAGAAAAAGAGGAAAAAAGAGAAAGATAATTTCATTTTTGCAAAAGAACTTGGTGATTGCGCTTCTGGAATTGTGAAAAACCACTTCTGAGTTAATCTCAGCATATGCAATCCTCAAATCTGAGGGTTAGGTAACGATTCTAACTCTATCCTTTCTATTTTTATTTATTTCTAGCATTTTATTTCTTAAAAATCTCATTTTTGTATTGATTAATTGGTTTACCATTGACAAAACGTAAGTTTACCCATTATTGAACTTTTCTGGGTTTGTTCTAACCACTTTGGACCAAAAAGAAACGTAAAAAGAACTAGTTTGAAAGGTAGTTCCGGACCAGAGCAGCCGCGTCACGCAGCTACTATCTGCGTGACGCGACTGTTCATGTCCAAAAGCCCCTGACCTGGATTAGATCTCTTGCGTGACGCAGCTGTTTACGACTCATTTTTCATGTTTGTTTCTATATCTGTATCTAATATTTTGCTTTAAATAAATAACCCATATACCTAAAGATTTTAATAATGTCACGAACAGTGTCGTCGCGTAGCTAATAGTTGCGTCACGCGGCTGTTCTTCATAGGATACCTGCGTGATGCAACTGTTCTTAAATCCAGAATAAAGGCAATAGTTGCGCCACGCGACTGTTCTTCCATAGAACACCCGCGTGACGCGACTGCCTCCCAGTTCCAGTTTATTTCTATTATTTTGCTTAGTTTCATTTAGTTAAATAAATTTTCAAGCTCAATCCGAGAAATAGACAATCAGGGGTAAACTGAGTCTTAATCAAACTAAACCAATTAATCATTGATGATCATGGGATTTTTAGAATTTGTTTGTTCATTGTTTATCATTAATTACATAATATTACAATCGGTTTGTGGCCCGCCTTCAACCATAAGGCAAGAGCGGGTCTTTTATTTTATTTGATACGCATTATGGATGAATGATGGATGATATGATTTATTTGTGATGAATGCAATGAATGGACCTATTTGGGACGGTTGATTAATTTTCCACTTAGGAACTCGGTTCGATTTATTCGGGTTGGGTTTAAATAATTAGCTTTTCTAAAATAAAATCAAATTAGAGATTGTAGGTTAAAAGAGGCCGGTTTTTTCCGGGCGTCGGCTTCCAATGGGCCGACGTATCCAATTCCCTTACCTAGAACCTCATTGGTTCGCCTGACCAGTCTTTTTAAAATAATCAGCCTTAAATAAAAATGGGTTTAGAATGGAGTCATTTTATAAATTAAAATTGGAAACGGTCCCATTGCCGAAATAATGGGTGGCGACTAAAAATAATTTATAAGACCGAATCGGCATCGCATATCCAAAAAGATTTTTTACCACCTTTTTCCAAAAACAAACAACATTGATTTTCTCCGGGGGAAAACATAGGGTGGCATAGATATAGGTTCTATGCCGGGAACTAGATCAATGCAGAATTCAATTTCTCGATCTAGAGGAAGACCGGGTAATTCTTCTAGAAACACGTCCAAAAACTCATTCACGATCGACATCTCTTCAACTTTGCGGATTTCTATTGTAGTGTCCTTTACCAGTGCTAAATACCCTTGACAAGCTTTTCCCAACATCCTTCTAGCACTTATAGCAGAAATCAAATTGTAAGGAGCTATATTCTTATCCACCCTATAAATAAGCTTCTTACCATCTAGTATATTAAAAACAATTTCTTTCCCTTTACAGTGAACCTCTGCATCATATGTTGATAACCAGTCCATGCCCAGAATAACATCAAAGTCTATCACATCCAAAATAATTAAATTCGCAGGTAAGTCTACGCCTTCAAGAGCAATAGGGTAGTTTAAAATGACTATATTAGTGTACTTAAAGGCGTAGATATCAGCAAGGGTAAATCTAACTGATCAGGCATTCTGTCTATTTTCATAGCAAACCTAGGAGATGCAAATGAATGGGTAGCACTAGGGTCAAATAATACTCATGCTCCAAAAGAACAAATAATAAGAATACCCGCCACCACAGCATTAGATGCCTGCACATCTCCCTGAGTCAAGTGAAAGAGTCGAGGTTGTGCTCCTGCAGCATGCGAATTTTGTCCAAAACTCTGGCCTCTGCCCTTACTAAGAGAACCACAGCCCTGCTGGCCTACAAATCTGGTATCTGATGTAGACGATGTGGAAAAATGAGGTCTTGACACACTACCCATAGAAGACTGGGGTGGCACATATCGTGACTGAGGAAGTGGGCAGTCTCTAGCAAAATGTCCCGTCTGATGGCACCTAAAGCAGGTGTTAGCATCAAAGTTGCATCCTCCTTTATGAGTCTTGCCACACTTGTGACAAACAGTTACACTCGATCTGCTGCTGCCTGTATTGTGCCCACTACTGGGATCACCTGTATAAGTACTCTTTCTCGGCCACAGTTTCTTTTTATCCTTCCTTCTACCAGTACTTCCCTTTCCTTGGAATTGAGAACTTGAAGACTGTGTGCCCATAATAAATGATCCACTCATTCCTGGCACACCCAGATTCCCAAGGGGAGTTACTATTCTGCTAGCTCTTCTGCCTGGAATAACCCCGTCAGAAATGTATTTGGTTTCCATTAGTCTAGCTGAGTCTACTACGGCATTAAAGTCCTGTTCCCTTTGCTGAAATAGAGTGGCATATACTGCATTCAACCTGCTAATAAATCTGTATATTTTTGTGCATTCGTCAGGTATGGATCCCGGAGCATATCTACTTAACTCTATGAACCTTGTGGCGTACTCATCCACTGACATATCTCCCTGAACTAAGGATTCAAATTCCCTCATTCTGGCTCTTCTAGTTCTTTCCGGCACAAAACGATTCATAAACAAAGTAGAAAACTGTTGCCAGGACATCCCAGTGGAAGAAGGCTGAACATAATCCCAAAACCATGTTTTTGCTATTCCTTCCATTCTACGGCCCGTAAACACAATGGACCTCTCATCATTACATCCTAGCTCAATACAAAATTCTCTAATTCTAGCCAAAAACAGATGAGCGTCCTCAATCCCAGTAAATTTAGGCGGCTTATACTGGATGAATTTGTCATAAAGTGTATCATTAGCAGCTCTCTGAACAATGGGGAGTGAAGCCGGCTGGAATGGCTGTGCTACCGGTTCAGGTATAGGAGGTGGCATCTGTGTAGGATTATTCACACCAGAAGTACCTTCTCCCGATGGGACCCTTACCCTTCTTAGTGACTGACTAGAATCTGTTTCTTCTCTTAATGGGGGCTTGATTAGTGTCGGAAAACCCGAAGTAAGTGTTAAAAAGAGTTTTATCATTTTTAATTTTATTTATTTATTATATTTAATTTTATTTATTTTTTAATTTTATTTATTTGTGAAGGCATAAATACTAATTGCGAATGCCAACGTTAGACTAGCCATCCACATAGCAATGTTTAACGAAGATCTCTCGCACGGAATATCATCAGGTTGTTGCTGCTGTTGTTGAGCTTGAAAGAATTGTCGTTGCTGCATTAACATATTATTCATCGCAGCTATAGCCTGCTGAAGCCCGGTCATTAATGTGTTCATTACTGTAAGATTCCCAGCCATATTTTCCTCATTTCGATTTTCCTGAATGCCTTCATCCTGATTATTTACATTTCTAGCACGTCTACCCCTTCGATGTCTAGGGATAGCTGGATGTCCAGAAGAGGCTTCATCTAGAGCATCTTGCTCCGCGTTTTCGGGTGCTCTTCTCCTAGTATTCACCATGCTGAAATTCAAGGTAAAAAAAAAAAAGGAATTTATTAGAAACATAACAAGTCCTCTCCTATTAACATCAATTAGATTATTAGTCTGACTTAAATATGACTTTAACGGTAATCACGCTGAAATGTAAGAGGCAAGGTAAAACTATATCAAAACATGAAAGAAATAACTCCGCAGTCATTTCTAGACTTATAAACTTATGCTCTGATACCACCTTCGTCACAACCCGAATCCATGGGCCAGATCGGCACTAGGGCCTAGGTAAGCATAAGGCCCCCGAGGCCCGTAGTAAGGTTATCTTTCAACTCATGCATTCCACACAAATTATTAGAAACGGTAAGCCCATATAAATTAGAATATATATACAATAATTTCACAATCATGGCCCAGTCTCAATTATCTTGAATACAATTCAATCGGGGCCTAATCACATTACGTCACATTCATAATATGGGCTACCAGTTCACATGCACTTAATTAAACAACAGGATCATCCAAATAAAAAAAAATAACACAATACCCAATGACTGCGGAGTTCAACAATAATTTGAGAGTAGAATAGTATACATATTTAATAACACAAATTAGTTAATGATAATAATAACAAAAAAGTTATAAATTTACTTTTGTAGCTCTGCGAGGAAAATTGCAGAGTTTCAGTCGGTTCAGTAGCTTCTTATTACCTGAGAAGTTTGGATAGAGAGGGGGTGAGTTTTGCAACTTAGTGAATAATAATAAATAATACACATCACACACATTCACGCATAATGCACCCTAATATTCTAAAATGAGCATACTACAGTCAATCATATGGCATAACACCAGCACTCACAAGTAATGTCACCTTCAAATAATCAAACAAGTGGAAATTAGTTAATGGCGTAACCTAAAACCCCAACGAGTCGTCCTCACATGTGGCTCGCCCTCTTATACGTGTGCTCCAGGGAGACGATCCCCCATACCTGGCCGACCGGTCTAATCCTCATTTGACCAGCCCTCTCATTGTTTGTCCATTCTCTCTTTTCTTTTCCATACCAATAGGAGGCAACCCGGTCGTCTCCGTCAAATCTAGATAATCAGGCGCACACAACAGGAGGCCACCCTGCGGGCTACCATCAAATCCATATTATCAGGTGCGCCCAATAAGAGACCACCCTTTGGTTGTCCATATCATCCAGATCATATCACCAGGTGCACACGGGGTGCCAATCTCCCATACGGCCAACGGTCTTGTAGACCGTCCTCACAAACCCATGGTGACCCACTTCATCCCAATTTCACACATACAAGGCACAATAATTCACAGCACAAGTAATCAAGCAATTCACTTTACATAATACACAAATTCATCTCATTGCACAACCGTAAATATATAGTAACATATTATATTTATAAAATATGCATAAAATATGCTGATGTTATTAAAATAATTATATATTTAAAAATATTAAAATTCTGTTTATATATATATATATATATATATATATAAATGCTATGCAAATGCAATACTGATATACATTATTTATTATTACTCACAGTGGCAGAAGCTGAAGCTCTAACTCTGATTCTGACCGAGTGGAGCAATAGATTGGCCAATCTAAGAAATTTAAGAATACAAAAAAAAAAAAAATTTATATCAGACAATGGACTTATTAAATTAAGGAATCAAGAAGTTGATCTAATAAACTACCTACGTATTTAATTTCTAAAAAATAAACTAATTTCTACTGAAATTTCGGCAACATTTCTCCTAAAAAATGGACTATCTTCCTGCTAAAACATCAACTTCATATATTTATCCAATTCATACCGCCCATTCGTTTAGCAATCAATCAAGTTAAATTTCCCATCCTCCTCCAATCACAACATGACCGCACAACAAAAATTTTACAATTACAATAACATTGCACCTAAACTAACTTAATCCACACTTTAATTCTATTAATATATCATTATCAACGTTCCTCAATTAAATCAACTCTAACAAGATATATGCTAGAATATAATCAATGCAAAAATTAATTAGCTAACCACAAATACTAAAAAAATACATTCTAAAAATAGTCCAAAATTAAATTTATATACCTAATATATTGCTGCCGGAATTTCTTTGACCGGAAATAGAAGCTACGCGTGCCGGAACGAAGAGCAGGTGAGAGCAGTGGCGTTAAGTCGACCAAAACAAGTTGCTGCGCTCACCGAACTGTGAGCAGGTGGCGCGATCTAACTGGACAGCAGGGGGGTGGTGGCGCGACGGCGCGGTGGTGCTGCGCTCGTTCTTGGTGGGTGGAGACACGCTGAAGCAATGGCGGAGCTGTGTAGCGGCGATGGTGCGATCTGGTGGCGGAGCAGGTGGTGGCGCGATGCAGTCTTCTCTGAGCTACTGTCTCTGCTTGGTTCGAACGGAGAGAGGGGCGGAGTGGCGAGCTTTGGCGGCGTCGAGCTGCAGCGAGAAGCGGCGGTGGCGCGCGAGGAGGTCCGATCTAGCTGGTGTCGCCGCTGCTGCTTCAAGCTTCGCCAGTCACAGGTGCGGAAGCGGACACAGACGCAGGCGCAGGAAAAGAAAGAAGAAGAATAAGAAGAAGAAGAAGAGGGGAAGGAGGTGGCGGTGGCAGTGTGCTGGTGGTGCAGGTGGGTCGCCGGCGACTGGAAAAACGCAAACGGGGGAAGAAACGGGGCCAGCGCTGGAAATATGAGGAAAGAGGGAGGGTTCTAGAAGGGTTGGGGTGGATTGGGCTGGTTTGGTTCAATTTCGATTCGATTCAGCTCAAATCTCGATTTTTTTGTTTGATTTTTGATTTTCCAATTGGTTTTTGGTTCGGTTTATCACTGTATGAATTATTAATTTGCATTTAAATAATTAAATACATTTCCAGGCTATCAGTTTATTAAATTTAAATGAAAAATCTTTGAAAATAAAAATTTGGATTTTTTTTTTATGATTCCAGACAATTCTCCGATCGATTTACATAATTCAAAATCTAAAAATTAAAAGACGTTTTTATTCAAAAATTAAAATTTAAAAATTTATGAAATAATTTTCAACTTGGATTTCTCTTAAAATCAAATTGGTTGAGTGTGAAGTCAAACATGTCGTCGTATGCATATATGAGATTGAATTTTATATTTCTCCA
Organism: Jatropha curcas; assembly: GCF_041381405.1. Lineage (NCBI taxonomy): Eukaryota > Viridiplantae > Streptophyta > Magnoliopsida > Malpighiales > Euphorbiaceae > Jatropha > Jatropha curcas. The sequence continues at coordinate 22,002,258 of NC_143158.1, read as the reverse complement.
ATCTTTCCCTTACCCTTCCCAGAATTTGAATTTCAACCACTTGTCATTATAGAATAATAATATGCAAATTGAAAAAATTGAGTATAAAAAATTAGAAAGAATAATTGGACATTAGAGAGATTATTTGAGAATAATTTGGACAATATTAAAGAGAATCATTAGAGGTTGGAGAAATTATTTGAGAATAAATTAGACAATAATTATAGATTAGAGAGATTAAAGAGTAGAGAGAAATAATTGATGTAAAGTTGAATGAAAATAATGGGATAATTATAATACCTAAAACAATCTGACTTCCACAAATACCCTCAAACCGCTTATAATTTGGAGTTTTGAACAAAATTAGATTTGTTGGAATCGCCAGTTCTGGTCAGTTCACCAAACCGCTGGTTCACGGTTCCAGAAAAGTTGAAACCAATATCGAACTACAACCTCTCGGTTTAGGTTTCAATTCCCATTGGTTTGGGTTCTGGATGGTTCTGATTTCAAGTCTCATCAGTCTTAAACCAGTGGTTCTGGTTCCAAGAACTAGAAAATGACCATGTCTACATGGAATGAAAATGGAACAATTTGAGATAGTAATAAAGATGTGAAGAGATGAACGAATAGAAAAGTTGCTGTGTTTAGCTTCTCTTCAACGCTTCCTCTTTATATTATGGGTTCTTAAAAATAATTGTTGTTACTCTCTTATTAGGAACAAATAAAGTTATATAGGAATGAGATCAAAATAACTTATATATAATATATGAAGAAAAGAATTTATCAGGGCCTTTAGACTCGTAGTTTACAACCTTTAGCATTGTCTATGTCTACCATAGGCTCTTCAAATTGTGGTCGAGTAGGGTAAGTGAACTTTCAAAAAAATTGAACCAACAAATTATTTTCGCTTTTTTGGATCGGTTATGGAAAAATAATTATTTTATGAGTAAAATCGAACCGAAATGAATCGAGCACAATCAATAGATTCGGTCTAGTGTAATTTCAAAAAAAAAAAAACTAATTTCGATTTCATTTTTTTTTTTTTTTGCTTTGGTTCGGTCCGAAACACGAACTACTTATTTGCACTCCCCTGGTTGAAAGGATTTGAATCCAAAATCTTTCACTCTCTACATTCGTACAAGTGAGAAAACTAACCATAATACACTTGACTAGCACTTTTTTTTATATAGATTTTCCATGAACAATAAGATCTACGCTATATTAAAGTAAATGTAACATGTGGTACTAGAGTCTGTTCTTGTTCTAGGTTTGTTAGATTTTTTATATGGCTTAATTAATTGAAATTAATTTCGTATTATGAAATTGATTTTAATCTCGTAATAAACGAAGCCAAAATTTTAGAAATTGAAAAACTGTTTGTTTTCTTTATGCTTCATAAATTATTCTGTTGTGTTATTTATAAAACAAAGGTTATGACATCTTATTGTATATTGTCATTAAAGTTTTGAGATCTTAATTCAATCTCATAAAGTTTAGCATAAATCGATGTTTAATGAATGGAAAACTTGTTAGTCACCAAAGTGGCCTTGTTTGGATCAGTTTAGACATTTGATTATGTGGCTTTCGATTGTTCATCTTCGTGTGGTGCCGTTAAATGACATGAAAGATAAAATTGAACAATTGAGATCATTGATTATAACGTTGTGAGGTTACCCAAAGGTAGACCATTACTTATTATCAATGGCATTAAAGAGACTTATCATTGTACTTGGTAAATATGAATGTCTATTCAAAGATAACATGCATATTGTATGGAGCATTATTGAATAATTAAGGAGTAAAAATGTAACTGGATTCCAGAAAGGAGCACAGGCGTGTTGCAATAAGCACGGGCGTGCTATGGACTCCAGATAAAGAAGTTTTACTAAAATGTAAAATGAAGGCCTGAAATATATTGCCAAAACTGAGAAATATATATACAACAGATGATGACTACTAGCAGCCATAAAGAACTCAACAACCTGAGATAATATCTTAACTAATATACAAAAATAACAAATAATGAAAGCGTATAATAAAGGAAAGAGCATAACAGAAATATTATTTTGTTTTATACCCCCTCAAGTTGTCAAGTAGTGCAACAACAAACAACTTGGGAAAAAGAACATGAAAGGCACGTTATGACAGAGGTTTGGTGAGCAAATCTGCAACTTGATCTGTAGCATGAAGGTGAAGAATATGCACTTGCTTTGCCTGAACTTGGTCACGGACAAAATGAAAATCAATGGCAATATACTTCATTTTACTGTGGAACACTGGATTTTCACAAAGAAATGTGGTCCCAATATTATCACAGCAGATTTTTGGTATATCAGTGAATGGAAACCGAAGCTCTTTCATTAAATTTGTGATCCAATTTGTTTCAGCTAAGGCAACAGCAACCGCATGATATTCAGCTTCAGTTGAGGAACTGGAAATGGCTCGTTGCTTTTTAGACCAAGAAATAGGACTGTTACCAAGATATACAACAAAACTGGTGGTGGAACTGCGATCAATTGGATCTCCAGCCCAGTCAGCGTCTGAATAAATATGTAGTTTATTAGCACTTGTCCTATACAAAAGTAAACTTAATGTGTGGTTGATTTCAGATAACGAAGCAAGCGCTTGATTGCCCTCCAATGATCAGTAGAAGGACAATGCATAAATTGAGCAAGTTTGTTCACAAAGAAAGCAATATTAGGCCTGGTGAATGATATATACTGAAGTTTACCTACAATTCGCCAATAAGAGGTGGCGTCAATAATATTTTCAGGAAGAGACGTGGTGAGAACCGTAGAAGCACTCATAGGTGTAGAAACCCCTTTTGATTCGTGCATATTACTTTCTGCCAACAAGTCGGAATTATATTTGTGTTGAGGACCGAGCAGCCCATTTGTTGAAGGAATCACCTCAACAATAAGAAAATAATTTAAGGCACCAAGATCTTTGAGTGAAAATTTAGTGGAAAGACCATGAATCATTTGCTGAATAACATTTGTATTATTGCCTGTGATAATAATATCATCACATAAACAAGTACGTAAATAATGAACCCAGATTTTTGCCATATGAACAAGGAGGAGTCAGACTTGGATCGATAAAATCCCACAGACAAAAGATAACTAGTGAATGCAGTGTACCATGCTCTTGGAGCTTGCCTTAAACCATAAATTGCTTTTTTTTACTTACAAACATAATGAGGTAGAAGAGGATCCTCAAACCTAGATGGAGGACGCATGTACACTCTTCATCAAGTGGGCCCTGTAGGAAGGTGTTATTGACATCGAGTTGATGAAGGAGCCAATTATTTTGAGTGGCAAGAGTAAGAACAAGTCGGACACTAAAAGTGGAATGAAAGTCAATTCCTGGCCTTTGAGTGAATCCCTTTGCAACCAAACGAGCTTTGAATCTTTCAATGGAGCCATCTGGTTTGTATTTTATACAATATAACGATTTACAATCAACAATATTAAGAGAAGAATTATTAGGCATTAGATCACAGGTGTGGTTTTTTCTTAATGCATCAAACTCTTCTGTCATTGCTTCGTTCCAGTGAGAGTGTTGTTGTGCTTGCTTATAGGATGTAGGGGTAGTGATTAGTGGACTGTGAGTAAGAAGAGATTTTACTATTTTTGGTTTGCTAATGTGAGTTTTGGCACATGTAGTCATAGGATGAACATTTGTAGAGGGTGGATTGATAGAAGGTTGTGGGTTATTTGGTAAGGATGGTTGTGGGTTATTGGCTAAGGGTGGTGGAGCTGCGAAGGTTTCAGGTAGAGAAGGTGATACAGTACCTGATGTTGATGACGCAGAGCTGGTTTGGACAACAAGAGCAGGAGCTGAGGGCGCCGAAACAATAGCAAGAAGTAATTCATTAGACTGAGGTGACACGAAGTTCATGGAAATAGAACAGTCAATAACATTTTCCCATTTATGAATATGAAAATTGGATTTCAAATGAGAGAAAATATTACTAAAAGGAAAATTGTTCTAAAAAAATAATACATCTCGTGAGAGATATATTTAAGAAGAATTCAGGTCATAACATTAATGACAATAAAATTTGGTGGAAAAGCCTAAATAAACACATGGTTTGGATCGTGGCTTTAATTTGTGTTTGGTATAAGGCCGAAGCTCCAAAATTGAGATGGAAGCGAGGCTTGAGACATTAGTGTTTTGGCGGTTTCAATAATATGACGATGCCACCGTTCAACAAGTGCAAGACGCTGAGGAGTATATGGAGGTGAAAGATGATGTTCAATTCCATGAGTTTTTAGATAAGTAGACAGACTTTGAAACTCACTGCCACCATCAATATAAAAAGGTAAAATTTTGGAATTAAAACGTCTCTTAAGGAGTAGATGCAAACTTGTAAAGACACTATAAACTTCATCTTTTATTTTGAGAGTGTAGAACCACATTTATCTTGAGAATTGGTCAACAAAAACAACATAATATTTCTTTTGGTCTATGGAAAGAATGGGAGAAAGGACCCACAAATCACTATAAATAATTTGGAGGGGATTATCATTGTGTAATGAATTTTCTGAAAATGGAATTCGATGCATTTTATTAATAGAACAAGAATTACAATTCGAAAATTAACTAGGAGAAGGAAAAGAAATAGACATTGTTTTTAAAATTTGACACATAATGCATTTATTTGGATTACCGAGATGACGATGCCATAAATTAATGGACTGAGATTTAGTTGCCAACAGGGTTTTGATATTATTTCCAGGCCACTCATAAAGTCCACTTCTAGTCTGTCCTTGCACCAGTTGCACGCCCGTCTTCAAATCCTTCACAAGAAAATGATATGGAAACAATTCAATAGAGGTATTGTTATCACGGTAAAAATGAGAAGCAGAAACAAGCTTGTGTGTGATGTGGGGAGCACAAAGAGTATTAGAAAGCAGAAATTTATTATTGGATGCATTAAGTGTACTGTTACCAATACGGCTAATCCGAATAGAATTACCGTTACCCATGGAAATTTCCTCCGGTCTATGATATCCTTGTGCCGTAGCTAACGTCTGAGCATCATTAGTGATGTGATGATCGGCCCTTGAATCAATTAGCCAAGGATGCTCATTTTGAGAGTGTGAGGCTGCAAAATTGGCTCTGGCTTGAAAGTGATTATAGGATTTCGATCTGCAAACTCTAGTTATATGACCAGGACGATCACATAATTGGCAACGAATTGAATTAGCATATTTATTGTGTGGAGTAGATTGACGTCCACGCCCTCTGGAGGAAAAGTGTGGTTGTCTCCACGATGGGTATTGCGCTGAGTTGTTATTGGTTATCCTTCGATCATTAGGGTGAGATGCAACAGAATTAGTACGTTGAGCAATGGCAGCTGTAATTGCAGGATTCAATTTTGGTTCTTCATGTTGAAGAAACAACTCATGATCAAGAAGTTTGTCATAAAGCTCTTCGTAAGAGATGGTAGTGTCGCGAGAGCGAATTGCAGCCAAAAGTGATTTGTATTCAGGGCCAAGTCCTTGTCAAATTCAAATAATAAGCTGAGAATTGGTGATTGGTTCACCAACCGTTGCAAGTTCATCAACAATAGAACGGATGTCACAGAGATAATCAGTAATAGAATGAGAGTCTTTGGTGAGACACGCTAGTTTGTCTTGAAGGCTAAGGATTCTTGTTTGAGATTTGTTGGCAAAGGCAGTATGTAAAGATTCCCAGGCTGTATGTGCTATGGGTGAAAGGGCAACGGGGGAGGCAAGTGTTGGATCAACAGAGGCCAAAATGGCATTATGAATCATCTTATCTTGACGAAACCAATGGTGATACGCTGGGTTTGGTTGATTAGTAGTAGAAAGTGTTTATGAAGGGGCTGCAGTTGAGCCATCAAGATGGCCATATAAATTGTAACCATACATGATCATCTCTATTTGAGCTTTCCAAATAGTAAAATTCTGACTTCTAGTCAGTTTGATAGGTAATTGGGCGGTGGGATTGAATTGAATAATGATTTGAGTATTAGTATTGACGGTTGTAGCAGAAAGAGCCATGCTGGAAAAAAAAATCTGTGCTCGTTGGAGCATTTACAGATCTGATACCATAAAGAAGTTCTAGCAAAATGTAAAATGAAGGCTTGAAATATATTGCCAAAACTGAGAAATATATATACAACAGATGATGACTACTAGCAGCCATAAAGAACTCAACAACCTGAGATAATATCTTAACTAATATACAAAAACAATAGATAATGAAAGCCTACAATAAAGGAAAGAGCATAATAGAATATTATTCTGTTTTACTAGAGAGCAGCATAGGGCGTGCTATAATGAGCACGGATGTGCTGTGGACTCCAGATAGCAGCACGGGCATGTTGTGGACTCTAGAGAGCAGCACGGGTCGTGCTGTAATGAGCACGGGCATGTCCTGAGCTCCAGAGAGTAGCACGGGCATGCTGAAATGAAGCACGGGCATGCTATAGTGAAGCACGGGCATGCACTACTCTTAACTTGCATAAAGATTCGCAAGTTGCTCCGCATCAATGAAAGTCTATTAAAGTATTTTCATCTTGGCATCATTATTGGTTAAATCTATGTATTTAAGTATTACCCAAAGGTGAATTTAAATGCATAATTTAAGATTGTTATTTGTTTGAATCCATTTATGTTTTCTCAAAGTATTAACGTATGGGTATATGTATAATGTCGCAACTTCTTCTAATATGTTCACTATGGGCACTGGGTTGATTAAGTTTAGTGGATTGAACTATGCTGATTGGTCCGAACAAATCCATTATCAGTTAGGAGTTTTGGACTTGGATCTGGCATTAGTCTCGCAAAAGCCAGCAGCCATTACAGAGACCAGTACTGAAGTTGACAAGTCCCATTATGAGGCTCGGGAGCAGTCTAATAGGCTGAGCTTGAACTTAATGAGGATGACAATGGCTGAAGATGTTAAGCCATCAATGCTTAGAACAGACAATGCTAGAGAGTACATGATGAAAATTAAGAAATACTCCCAATCGGACATAGCTGACAAGCCATCATAGGATCCTTGATGAGTGAGCTAACAACCAAGAAGTTTGATTGGTCACAATCCATTCATGATCATGTGACTGGCATGCAGAATTTGGCAGCCAAATTGAAATCAATGGGAATGGATGTGAGTGAATCCTTTTTAGTTCAATTTATTATTAACTCACTTCCTCTTGAGTTTGGTCAGTTCTAGGTGAATTACAACACCCTTAAGGAAAAATGGAACATTCAGGAAATTGAGGCCATGTTGATACAAGAGGAAGGGAGATTAAAGAAATTGAAGGAACACTCCGTTAATCTCACATTTCATAATGGAGCTAGTAGCAGCAACAACAAATCAAGGAAGAAAGGCAAGAAAAGGGACAGTGCCCCAATGAAGGTTAATGAGGGCGAAATCCGTAAGGAATTGAAGTGTTACTTCTGTAGGAAGAATGGTCACTTCAAGAAGGATTGTCCTAAAAGGAAGATTTGGTTCAAAAAGAAAGGTATACCTTATGTATTAGTATGTTTTGAATCAAATCTTATTAAAGTGCCTAATAATACCTGGCAATTAGATTCTGGTGCAACTACTCATGTGTCTCATGTTATATAGGGATTCCTTTCGATCCAACCCATAAACGAAACTGAAAAATTCCTATATATGGGAAACAGAATGAAGGCACGAATAGAGGGAATTGTGACTTATAGATTGATGCTCGACACTGGTTGTTATCTGGATCTTAAAAAGTGTCTCTATGTTCCTGAATGTGCTAAAAATTTGGTTTCTGTAGGGAGGTTGGACAATATTTTTTTTAATTTCAAGATTTGTTATGGTGTTTTTTCATTATACAAACATAAGTACAATTATGGTTCTAGTACTTTGACTGATAGTTTGTATCATTTTAATTCTGATGTTGAATTTGTTGAATCCCTGTTTAATGTTAGCACAATATAGGTAATAAACGTAGTGCATACAATGAATTTTCTGCTTTCTTGTGGCATCAAAGGTTAGGTCACATATCCAAAGAAAGGATTTTAAGGTTAGTGAAAAGTGAAATCTTACCTCAATTGGATTTTACTAACTGAGACGTATGTATAGATTGCATTAAAGATAAGCAAACTAAGCACACATTAAAGAATCTAGCCACATGAAGCAGTGAATTACTTGATCTTATACACACTGATATATGTGGTCCTTTTGATGTTCCCTCTTGTGGCGGAGAAAAATATTTTATCACTTTTATCGATGATTTCTCACGGTATGGTTATTTTTATTTGCTGCATGAAAAGTCTCAATCAGTGGACATCCTTGAGATATTCATTAATGAGGTAGAGAGACAGTTAAATAGAAAAGTTAAAGTTGTGAGATCTGATAGAGGTGGTGAATATTATGGTAAATTTAATGAAAATGGAAAATGTCTAGGTCCATTTGTAAAGTTCCTTGAAAGTCATGGTATTTATGCGCAATACACAATGCCGGGTATATCTCAACAGCATGGTGTAGCTGAAAGACGAAATCCTACTCTTATGGAAATGGTTAGGAGTATGTTAAGTAATAGTATTGTACCTTTATTGTTATGGATGCATACATTAAAGATTGATGCATATTTACTTAATAGGGTTCCTCGTAAGGCAGTTCCTAAGACCCCTTATGAACTGTGGATAGGAAGGAAACCTAGTTTAAGGCATCTTTATGTTTGGGTTGCCCATCAGAAGTTAGGATATATAATCCACATGAAAAGAAGCTTGATGCTAGAACGGTTAATGGATTTTTCATAGGATATCCTGAAAAGTCAAAAGGGTACAGATTTTGTTGTCCTAACCATAGTACGAGAATTGTTGAGTCTAGTAATGCTCGGTTTATTGAAAATGGCCAATTTAGTGAACCATGTAAGGTGGATGTGTAAGAGATTCAGATTAGAAGACCAACTCAAGTGGACTCTCCTAATGTCTCTTCTTCGGTTGTTGTTCCTCTTGTTGTATCACGGTTTAACAACATGGTTGAACAACAAAACAACATTCCAAACCCACAAAATGACCATATAAATGATGAACTGATTAATAATGAACAAGTCACGAATGAGCAAGTGGTATCATAAGAAATAGCATTACGGAGATCAGAAAGATAAAGAAGGCCAGCTATTTCTAGTAATTATGTGGTGTACTCACTTGAGCATGAATGTGAATTGAGCATTGATAAGGATCCAGTCTCTTTCCAGAAAGCCATGGAATGCGATAATTCTAAAAAGTGGTTCAATGCCATGAAAGAAGAAATGCAATCAATGAGTGATAATCAAATCTGGGATTTAGTTAAGTTGCCTGAGGGGTCAAAACAAGTTGGTTGTAAATGGGTTTTTAAGACCAAATGGGACTCTAAGGGCAACATTGAAAGATATAAGGCCAGACTTGTTGCTAAAGGTTACACTTAGAAGGATGTCATTGATTATGAAGAGACCTTTTCTCCAGTTTCTAAAAAGGACTCTTTAAGAACTATTTTGGCTTTAGTGGCTCATTATGATCTAGAGCTTCACCAAATGGATGTAAAGACAACCTTTCTTAATGGTGACTTAGAGGAGGAAGTATATATGGACCAACCAGAGGGATTTGTGGTCACAGGAAAGAAAATTTGGTGTGTAAGTTAAAGAAGTCAATATATGGACTGAAGCAAGCTTCCCGTCAATGGTATCTTAAGTTCAATAATACCATCACTTCATATGGTTTTGTAGAAAAGACCGTTGATTGGTGTATTTATATGAAGGTTAGTGGGAGCAAGCTCATAATGTTAGTCCTATATGTTGATGACCTTCTTCTTGCTGCGAATGATGTTAGGTTGTTGCATGATGTAAAGGGTTTTCTCTCTAAGAACTTTGAAATGAAAGATATGGGAGAGGCATCCTTTGTGATTGGAATAGAAATATTCCGTGATAGGTCACAAGGACTGTTAGGATTGTCTCAAAGAGCTTACATTGATAAGGTATTAGAGAGATTCAGAATGGAAAAATGCTCAGCAGGAATAGTTCTAGTTTAGAAAGAAGATATGTTCAACAAAATGCAATGTCCTAAGAATGATTTGGAACGTAAAAAGATGGAGTCTTTTCCCTATGCGTTAGTAGTTGGGAGCTTAATGTATGTTCATCATGTATGTTCACCGTAGAAATGTTAGGGTGATATCAAAGTAATCTCGGGATGGACCATTGAAAAGCTCTAAAGAAAGCACTTAGGTATGTACAAGGCACTAAGGATCATATGCTCAAATATAGAAAGTCCAGCCTTCTAGAAGTGGTGGATACTCGGATTCAGACTATGCCGGTTGTGTAGATTTGAGAAAATCTACATTTGGCTACTTGTTTCCCCTAACTGGGGGAGCAGTTTCATGGAAAAGTGGAAAGCAGTTTGTCATTGCTACTTCCACAGTGGAGGCCAAATTTGTGGCATGCCTTGAGGCCACTGTTCATGCATTGTGGTTGTTGAACTTTGTCTCAGGTCTAGGTATTCTAGGTATTGTCAATAGTATAGCTAGACTGTTGAGAATTTACTGTGATAATTCCGCAGCTGTTTTCTTCTCTAAGAACGATATGTATTCTAAGGGTGCAAAGCACATGGATTTAAAGTACCTATCTGTAAAAGAAGAAGTGAAAAAACACAAGGTGTCAATTGAGCATATCGGTATTGATATGATGATAGCGGATCCACAAACTACTGCCCAAAATCTTCACTGGCCATGTTGATAGGATGGGCATTATAGATAAGTCCTTGTTAGCATGATGTTCAAACTTGTATATATATATACACATATGGTTATCTTGCTCATATTATTGTGACACTTGGGAATTCAATTAAAGATGTGTTTTAGCTTATTTATGTGTTATCCACATTATAGATGTATACAATAATGGTTTGAATGAGATAGCAATAATATTGATTGTAACAATGTATTATTTATTGAATCATTTCTCGATTAAAGTTCTTATGAATTGAGATGGTATGTGATGTATGGAAGGAATCATGTCGATTAATGAATTGTGAAAGCCATAATCCGATCACTTTAATTCTAATTAAGTTAACGTGATAAATTCAAGAAATACACATAGACCAAGTGGGAGATTGTTAGATTATTTTAATAATCTGTGGCCCTTGTAAATAAAGGGCTGGTTCTAATTAAGGTAGGCCAGAATGATGGTTATTGGGCTTAACAGAATGAGGACCAGTTAGGGTTTTAATACCCTTCCTCTGCCTTATAAAATAGATCAAGGAAATCAACAGTGTATGTTAATGAGAGTGACAGCTACCTCAAACTGTGAACCCCTTCCCCAAATGTCATAAGCATGTGATGCATATGACAAAAGAAAGAAATGCACGTGAGTGTGTGAGTCGCCACCTTGTTTAATTATTTCAGGGTAAACTAGGAAAAACCCCTATGTGACTCCAATTTTAATTAACCTAGTTGCTAGATTAATTATCCCAATGTTTAAGGCACAGTCTGCGAACCCGAGGTGGATCCCGAGACTATGTCATGCTGATAAACTAACCGATGAATGAATGCTTTGCAAGGTGAATGATGTAATTGGACCAAATGAAATGTTTAAGTGATTTCGACTTGCCACCCGGGGTGAAATCCTGAACGTGCCTACGTACTTCCGTTTGAATGGAAGATCAAAGTCAACGTAGTTCGATAGGCCTTCTTTGAAGGGCTTTGAATGGGTATGCTTAATGCATGAGTGTGTGTGTGTATGCTCCGTGCATGTTTGTGTATGCTTTGTGCATGTTTGTGTATGCTTTGTGCATGAGTGTGTATGCTTTGTGCATGAGTGTGTGTATGCTTTGTGCATGTTTGTGTAGGCATCTCGCCAAAGATTGATCGATTTTTAGGCATGTTGCCAAAAATGTTAATTTTAATGGCTTTTAGCCAAAATGATTTGATTTAGGCAATTGTTGCCAAAATGTGCGATTTAGGCGATTGTCGCCAAAATGGTTGATTTTAAGGCCTTTGGCCAAAATGGTTCAATTCTACGACTTTTAGTCGAAAAAGATTGATTTTAAGGCGTTTCGCCAAAATGGTTCGGTTTTACGACTTTTAGCCGAAAAAGGTTGATTTGTAGGCATTTTGCCAAAAAATGTTGATTTAGGCTTTTAGTCACAATTATTGATTAATTGGACTTAAGCCGGATTTGTTCGAAATAAGGCAGTTGAACCGTAGTTATTAATTAACTAGGCTCTTTCAGCCAATATTGTCGGATTTAAGCTTTAATGCCACAGTTATTAATTAACCGGACGTTTAAGCTTAATCATATTTATTTAAGACAGTTTATTTGTCTAAATGATGATGTGAATGCATTTATGCAATTATAGAATTATTAAGAGTAGAAAAGAAGTATGCATGAAGTGCTAAAATTAAATAGGCAGAGTTTCATTTACGTACCTGATTTAATCGTCGACCACTTCTTAACTCCAGGTTAAGCTCCTCGTTTAGGTATATTAATTAATTTTTAATTTTATTTAATTTTAGTGGTCAAATATCACAATAAAAATGCAATAAAAATTAAATTAAAATGCAAAAAAAGCGGTAAAGAAGGACGCAAAGAGCGTGAGAGAGAGAAGGTTTCGTCTATCAAAATAGACAAGGCGCACCAGAAAATGGCTGAAAATGGCCTATTTATAGGCCATTTTCGGGTCCCGGGCGGCAGGTGCTGCCGGGAGGGCGGCAGCTGCCGCCCTGTCAGTGGGGCGGCAGGCCTCGCCCACGCTGGCCGGGGGGTGCCGCCTGGGAGGGCGGCAGCTGCCGCCCAGTCGGTGGGGCGGCAGGCCCCGCCTGGTCTGGGCGGCAGGTGTCGCCCAGGGGCGTGGGGGAGCCAGGCCCCGCATGCGCGGGGCGACAGGCCCTGCTGGCGCTGGGCGGCACGCCTCGCCCGCGCGGGGCGACAGGTCCCGCGCGCGCTGGGCGGCACGCCTCGCCCGCGCGCGCGGCAGGCCTCGCCAGCCTTTATTGATCATGACAGAATCGTCTTCAAAGATTACATCAAATTCGAAATCTGGATTTTCAAAATCCGACACAGATGACTCAGGAATGGAACTGGACTCTGACTCGGTTTCAGACTCGGGGTCAGACTCAGACTCAATACAAGACTTGATTACAAATTTTGACTCTAGGTTTGACTCGGGAGGGGGTTTATCAGCAGCGCGCTCCTCCTTGACGTACCAATTGGTGAGAGGGCCTTCGTTCGGCTTGATCAGGCTCAGCAGATCTTGGTCCCCATCATTTCCTGTGATAACTGCAATTTCGTCAAGGAGACTAGGTTGCATGAAGTCTTCCACTTCGAGTTCGGTTGTTACTTCTTCGGATAAGTCATTCAAGTCCAGGACACAGGTGTCATTCATTTCTAGGAATAGCTCGAAAGGATCGATCAATTCCTGGTCAGAAATAATAGCATTTACCCCGTGATTTGGTAAGGGATTAGTGCTAATGTTTGACTCACTTCTTGGGATGATTGAACCATCGTCTACCAGGTCTTGGATGCGGTTCTTAAGCGTCCAACACGCTTCAGTCTCGTGCCCATGACCTTGATGATATTCACAGTATTCATTGGTTCGGTAGTTTCTTGGTAAAGGGTAGGGTGGCGGCCTTGCTTCCAAGGGCTTGATGTAGTTGGCCTTGACAGCCTCTCGGAAAACCAAAAGGATTGGCATCCCGAGATCAGTATATGCCCTTCTTGACCGATTGCCATTTCTCATATCGCCCACACGTAAAGGATTCGTGGGGGTGATGCTTGCCATTTCATGGACTTTGCCAGCTTGGCTAGGCTTCTCGTATTTTGAGGAACCCGAGTCTTCTTTCAGTTGCCCCATTTGAATTAAATCCTCTACCTTTGTAGCAGCGGGAATGAGCGACTGGAAGGTTGGTAAGTATTGGGTTTGTAACTGTTGTTGGTAGACAGGCTGCAGGTTCTTTATGATTATGTCTACCTGTTCTTGTTCAGAAGGCCGGTTGATCATTTGAGCGACCTTGGTCCTTTTCCTTGTAAGGAACGAGGGAAAAGGTTCATTGTTTTTCTGTTTGGTGGTGTCCAGTTTTTTTCTCATTTTCTGAGCTTCTGGCTCAGAAGCAGGCATGTCATCCAGGTTAAGGGTAGGATTTGTCGATTCTGCGGCAGGTCCTTCTGGCTCAGAAGCAGGCATGTCATCCAGGTTAAGGGTAGGATTTGTCGGTTCTGCGGCAGGTCCTTGATTGGAAGCAGCAGGTCCACTTCCCTCACCGGAAGCCCCACTTCCATTACCATTACCCAATTCAGCTATCAAGGCAATCCTTTGGGCAGCCAATGCCTCATTCATTCTGGCCTCCATTCTGGCCTCGAGTTGTTCTATAAGGTTTTTGATGTCAGAAAGTGATGCCATTGGTGCAGTTGAGATTGGTGAGGTCGGTGATAGCACAGTAGGTGTGGTTGGCACTAATGTTGGCACTTGAACAGGGGGTACCTGTAAGTATGAGATTAACTGGATTAAGGGTATAGTGGGCGGTATTGTGTGTCAGAGTAACTGATATGAGGTAGACCGACTCTTTGTCCAACTGTGCATGACTGACAAACAGAAGGATATTTTTGTGTCCCTCCACTCTCTTCTCTCTTTTTTTTTTTATGCTTATGGTATGTCATGAATGCGCACAACAACACGTCATAATTTATTTTAATGAGATGATTCGTACCATTGGGTGCATATAGTCCTAAAGGATAGGTTCTGTAGGCTATGACACAAATAGAGAATCGGCTTATTAAGGGACCCTTGAACCTTGAGCATGGATATACCTAACCACATGTGAAACAAAGAGTTTCGCGTGGGTCCAACGGTACGCATACTCATGTGCCACCCCCAAAAGGATTAGGGATGGTTTGCGGTAACAGGGAGGACGCTTTGGCTGTCCGTCGACATAATCAAAGAGACCTGCCGATCAGCGCTACTTGCTATCCAGACTCAGAAGTTTGAACAGAAAGAGAAGAAATTCATTTGAAGTTCATTTTTTTTATGCAATGGAGAAAAGGATTCTCAATCGTGCAAATAAATCAACAAGTTTTAATGTCTTAATCACATTAATTAAGTCCGGATTTCCATATCAAGTATTCTTAAGGAAAGAACACTTGATTCATATCTGCAAAACAAAGCATTGTAAAATAATACCCTAAAGAAGGGCGGGTTAGTTTACAAAACAATCGTAGTCCGCTTTATGCAAAATGATTACATATTACTTCCCCAGTGAAGTCGCCAAACTGTGAACCCCTTCCCCAAATGTCATAAGCATGTGATGCATATGACAAAAGAAAGAAATGCACGTGAGTGTGTGAGTCGCCACCTTGTTTAATTATTTCAGGGTAAACTAGGAAAAAACCCTATGTGACTCCAATTTTAATTAACCTAGTTGCTAGATTAATTATCCCAATGTTTAAGGCACAGTCTGCGAACCCGAGGTGGATCCCGAGACTATGTCATGCTGATAAACTAACCGATGAATGAATGCTTTGCAAGGTGAATGATGTAATTGGACCAAATGAAATGTTTAAGTGATTTCGACTTGCCACCCGGGGTGAAATCCCGAACGTGCCTACGTACTTCCGTTTGAATGGAAGATCAAAGTCAACGTAGTTCGATAGGCCTTCTTTGAAGGGCTTTGAATGGGTATGCTTAATGCATGAGTGTGTGTGTGTATGCTCCGTGCATGTTTGTGTATGCTTTGTGCATGTTTGTGTATGCTTTGTGCATGAGTGTGTATGCTTTGTGCATGAGTGTGTGTATGCTTTGTGCATGTTTGTGTAGGCATCTCGCCAAAGATTGATTGATTTTTAGGCATGTTGCCAAAAATGTTAATTTTAATGGCTTTTAGCCAAAATGATTTGATTTAGGCAATTGTTGCCAAAATGTGCGATTTAGGCGATTGTCGCCAAAATGGTTGATTTTAAGGCCTTTGGCTAAAATGGTTCAATTCTACGACTTTTAGTCGAAAAAGATTGATTTTAAGGCGTTTCGCCAAAATGGTTCGGTTTTACGACTTTTAGCCGAAAAAGGTTGATTTGTAGGCATTTTGCCAAAAAATGTTGATTTAGGCTTTTAGTCACAATTATTGATTAATTGGACTTAAGCCGGATTTGTTCGAAATAAGGCAGTTGAACCGTAGTTATTAATTAACTAGGCTCTTTCAGCCAATATTGTCGGATTTAAGCTTTAATGCCACAGTTATTAATTAACCGGACGTTTAAGCTTAATCATATTTATTTAAGACAGTTTATTTGTCTAAATGATGATGTGAATGCATTTATGCAATTATAGAATTATTAAGAGTAGAAAAGAAGTATGCATGAAGTGTTAAAATTAAATAGGCAGAGTTTCATTTACGTACCTGATTTAATCGTCGACCACTTCTTAACTCCAGGTTAAGCTCCTCGTTTAGGTATATTAATTAATTTTTAATTTTATTTAATTTTAGTGGTCAAATATCACAATAAAAATGCAATAAAAATTAAATTAAAATGCAAAAAAAGCGGTAAAGAAGGACGCAAAGAGCGTGAGAGAGAGAAGGTTTCGTCTATCAAAATAGACAAGGCGCACCAGAAAATGGCTGAAAATGGCATATTTATAGGCCATTTTCGGGTCCCGGGCGGCAGCTGCCGCCCGGTCGGTGGGGCGGCAGGCCCCGCCCACGCTGGGCGGGGGGTGCCGCCTGGGAGGGCGGCAGCTGCCGCCCAGTCAGTGGGGCGGCAGGCCCCGCCTGGTCTGGGCAGCAGGTGCCGCCCAGGGGCGTGGGGGAGCTAGGCCCCGCATGCGCGGGGCGACAGGCCTGCGGGCGCTGGGCGGTACGCCTCGCCCGCGCGGGGCGAACAGGTCCCGAGCGCGCTGGGCGGCACGCCTCGCAGCTGCGCGCGGCAGGCCTCGCCAGCGCTGGGCGGCAGGCCTCGCCCGCGCGAGCTGCAGGCCACGCCCGCGCGCGCTGCAGGCCCCGCCCGCGCGGGGCGACAGGCCCCGCGACGCGCTGGGCGGCAGGCTTCGCCCGCACGGGGCGGCAGGCCTCGCCCGCGCTGGGCGGCTGGCCTCGCCCGCGCAGGGCGGCAGCCCTCGCCCGCGCTGGGTGGCAGGCGTTGCCCAGGAAGTGGGGCGGCAGGTGCCGCCCAGGCTGGGCGGCTGCTGCCGCCGTGGCCGGTGTGGACACCGTGCCTCGCTCCGGGGGCCTTTTTGGGAGTTCCGGACCTCCGAAAAATATTCTGGGACTTGTTCCGCGATCCTCGCGATATTCCGGACGTTTTAAGTACCATATTGACATATTTTCGGTGGACTTCCGAAATAGCCTCCGGTCCGGCCGGACTCTTTGCAGTCCGGGAAAACAGGCTTTCTGAGCCTCAAAATTTGGGTATTCACACAAACACATAGCGTTGATAGGTTGTTTGAGAGAACGTGAAAAGATAACTCCCGTTGTTGTTGATAATTCTCTGACCATTAAGAGAGAACTTACGGACAGAAGGCTAGAGTGAAAAAACACAAATATGCTGTTACGGTGAGAATCGAATGGCTGCAATGAGGTAATCAATAGCTATGGATCAAGGTACGCTTCCGTTTCTTATGTAATCTTATTAAGCAAATTCCATGAACAATAATATCTAGTCTATATTAAAGTAAATATAACACAAAGTGCATGCAACATATGCTCCACTATATCAGTGCTGCTTCGTATTTTAAAGTTTCTAGGCATTTTCCAACCTCACTTTCTTCAACAAGTGGTGGATCTCCAAAGAACAAAGTAGGAAAGGATAGCGTATGCATGACCAGAGCACGAAAATACAAGGAATGACCAAATTTCGAATTTACTTTTTGAGATTTTGCTAGGGGCATCAGAGAGTGTTGAGAAAGACATAATGTGAATGATTATGTACTCAGCCAATTGCGAGATCCTATCAATGGAGCAATCATATCTACTCCCTTTCATGTTGTATCTAAAACTGGTATCAAAACAGTTAATACAAGTTATTTGAATAGAAACTGGTTGGTCTATAACAGAGTTTGCAAATAATAGAGTTTGAATGAAAGGAGACGACTGTTATATTATTCTTATTACAGTAATGGTATTTATACAAAGATGAACCTAAAGTCATGAAAACTAAAAGAGAAAGAATACTAATTATACAAGAAATTAAGGAATCGTAACTAATATGGAAAATCAACAACTATAGAAAAGAAATAATATATACAACTAATATAAGGCATGATTTTAGGCTCTAATAATCCCTTTAAGCTGGAGTATGTAAGTCATAAATACCCAGCTTGCAATGTAGAAAAAGAAACCTGTCCTTGACGAGAGCCTTTGTCAAAAGATTAATTAGCTGATTGGCAAAGAAAATTGATAAAGGAAGAAGAATGCCAACTTGAAGTTTCTCTTAAAAAACATGACAATCAATTTCAAGATGCTTTATCCACAAAACAAGATTAATAGTAATGTGATGAGCAAGTTGATTATACAATATAAAGGTGTAGGTTGCATTAAAGAAATCTCAAAATCTTTTAACAAATTATGCATCCAAACAACTCCTTTGTTGGTAGTTGCCATAGCGCGGTATTCAGTTTCAAGAGAGGAATAAGAGACAATAGTTTGCTTTTTTTCTTTTCCAAGAAATGAAACTTGTGCCAACAAATGTTAGATTATTTAATAATCTATATGTGGCCCATGTGATTAAAGGGCTGGTTCTAATTAAGGTGGCCCAAGATGATGGTTATTGGGCTTAATGGATAAGAGCATTTAGGGTTTTAATACCCTTCCTCTGCCTTATAAAAGTAAAAGGAATCGACAGCTTAGGGCAAACACAGAAAAAAAAAACAAAATAGAGAGTGTGGCGGCTGCCTCAAACACATACAGTGATAGCTTGTTTGAGAGAGCTTATAAAAGAAACTCCCGTAGCTGTTGATTATTCTCTGACCACTGAGAGAAAACTTATGGACAAAAGGCCAGAGGAAGAAACGTAGATCTGCTGCTACGTTGAGAATCGAATTACCGTAACGAGGTAACCCATAACATAGATATGCTGTTATGGATCAAGGTACGCTTCCGATTATTGTATATTCTTGTCAAACAAATTCTATGAACAATAGATCTGGGCTATATTAAAGTTTATTCAACATGTGGTATCAGAGCCTCTACTTGTTATAGATTTGTTTGATAGCGTTTTGTTTGGCTTAATTTATGGAAAATTAATTTCGAATTATGATGATTGAACGAAGCCAAAATTATAGAAATTTGAAAACTGTTTGTTTTCTTTATGCTCTATAAATTATTATGCTATTATTTATAGAGAATGGTTATGACATATTATTGTGTTATGTCGTTGAAGTTTTGAGATCTTAATTTAATCTCATAAAATTTTTGCATAAATCAATGTTTAATGAATGGAAAACTTGTTAGTCACCAAAGTGGCATTGTTTGGATTGTTTTAGACATTGATTATGCAGTTTTCAATTGTTCATATTTGTGTGATGCCGTTATATGACATGAAAGTTAAAATTGAACAATTGAGTTTGTTGATTATAATTTGTTAGGTTACCCAAAGGTAGACCATTAATTATAATCAATGGCATTGAAGAGACTTATCATTGTACTAATTAATATGGATGTATATCCAAAGATAACATGCATATTGTATGGAGCATTATTGAATAGTTGAATGAAATAAAAAAAAAAAACATAATTAGACTCCAGAAAGGAGCACGGGCGTGCTGTAGTGAAGCATGGGCGTGCTTCTCTCTGACTTGCATAAAGGCTCGCAAGTTGCTCCATAATGAAATTCTATTAAAGTATTTTTCTTCTTGGCATCATTATTGATTAAAGCTATGCATTTAAATATTACTCAAAGGTGAATCTAGATGCATAATTAAAGTTGTTATTTATTTGAATCCATTTTATGTTTACTCAAAGCATTAATGTATGAGTATATGTGTAATGGATCAAGCTTCCTTTAACATGTTTGCTATGGGCACTGGGTTGATTTAGTTCAATGGATTGAACTATGCTGATTGGTTCGAACAAATCCATTATCAGTTAGAAGTTTTGGACCTGGATCTGGCATTAGTCTCTGAAAAGCCAACAGCCATTACAGAGACCAGCACTGAAGCTGACAAGTCTCATTATGAGGCTAGGGAGCGGTCTAACAGGCTAAGCTTGAACTTAATGAGGATGAAAATGGCTGAAAATGTTAAGCCATCAATGCCCAGAACAGACAATACAAGAGAGTACATGCTGAAAATTAAGAAATACTCCCAATCGGACATAGCTAACAAGTCCATCGTAGGATCCTTGATGAGTGAGCTGACGACCAAGAAGTTTGATTGGTCACAACCCATTCATGATCATGTGACTGGCATGCAGAATTTGGCAGCCAAATTGAAATCAATGGGAATGGATGTGAGTGAATCCTTTTAAGTTTAATTTATTATTAACTCACTTCCTCTTGAGTTTGGTCAGTTCTAGGTGAATTACAACACCCTTAAGGAAAAATGGAACATTCAGGAAATTGAGGCCATGTTGATACAAGAGGAAGGGAGATTAAAGAAATTGAAGGAACACTCCGTCAATATCGCATTTTATAATGGAGCTAGTAGCAGCAACAACAAATCAAGGAAGAAAGGCAAGAAAAGGAACAGTGCCCCAATGAAGGTTAATGAGGGCGAAATCCGTAAGGAATTGAAGTGCTACTTCGTAGGAAGAATGGTCACTTCAAGAAGGATTGTCCTAAAAGGAAGATTTGGTTTGAAAAGAAAGGTATACTTTATGTTTTAGTATGTTTTGAATCAAATCTTATTGAAGTGCCTAATAATACCTGGTGGTTAGATTCTGGTGCAACTACTCATGTGTCTCATATTATACAGGGATTTCTTTTGATCCAACCCATAAACAAAACTGAAAAAGTTCCTATTCATAGGAAACAAAATGAAGGCACGAATAGAAGGAATTGGGGCTTATAGATTGATCATGGACACTGGTTGTTATCTGAATCTTGAAAAGTGTCTCTATGTTCTTGAATGTGCTAGAAATCTAGTTTCTGTAGGGAGGTTGGATAATGTCGGTTTCAGTTTTAAGATTTGTAATTGTGTTTTTTCATTATACAAACTTAAGTACTATTATGGTTCTGGTACTTTGATTGATGGTTTGTATCGTTTTAATCTTGATGCTAAATTTATTGAATCCCTATTTAATGTTGAACACAATACAGGTATTAAACGTAGTGCGCATAATGAATGTTCTGCTTTCTTGTGGCGTCAAAGGTTAGGTCACATATCCAAAGAAAGGATTTTGAGGTTAGTGAAAGGTGGAATCTTACCTCAATTGGATTTCACTGACTGGGATGTGTGTATAGATTGCATTAAAGGTAAGCAAACTAAGCATACATTAAAGAATCCAATCACAAGAAACAGTGAATTGCTTGAACTTATACACACTGATATATGTGGTCTTTTTGATGTTCCCTCTTAGGGTGCTGAAAAATATTTTATTACCTTTATCAATGATTTTCTCACAATACGGTTATGTATATTTGCTGTATGAAAAGTCTCAATCAGTGGACATCCTTGAGATATTCATTAATGAGGTAGAAAGGCAGTTAAATGGAAAGTTAAAGTGATGGGATCTGATAGAGGTGGTGAATATTATGGTAAATTTAATGAAAATGGACAATGTCTAGGTCCATTTGTAAATTTCCTTGAAACCTGTGGCATTTGTGCACAATACACAATGCCAGGTACACCTCAACAGAATGGTGTAGCTGAAAGGCGGAATCGTACTTTTATGGAAATCGTTAGGAGTATGCTAAATAATTGTACTATACCTTTATCATTATGGATGCATACATTAAAAATTGCTACATATTTACTTAATAGGGTTCCTAGTAAGGCAGTTCCTAAGACCCCTTTAAACTGTGGATGGGAAGGAAACCTAGTCTGAGGCATCTTCATATTTGGGGTTGCCTAGCGGAAGTAAGGATATATAATCCACATGAAAAGAAGCTTGATGCTAGAACGGTTAGTGGATTTTTCATAGGATATCCTGAAAAGTCAAAAGGGTATAGATTTTATTGTCCTAACCATAGTACGAGAATTGTTGAGTCTGCTAACGCTCGGTTTATTGAAGGGTGAATGTGTAAGAGATTCAAATTGAAAATCCAACTCAGGTGGATTTTTCTGATGTCTCTTCTTCAGTTGTTGTTCCACTTGTTATATCACGGTTTAACAACATGCTTGAATAGCAGAACAACATTCCGAACCCACAAAATGACCATATAAATGATGAACCAGCAAATAATGAACAATTCACAAATGATCAAGTGGTTTCACAAGAAATAGCATTACAGAGGTCACAAAGGCAAAGAAGGCCAGCTATTTCTAGTGATTATGTGGTTTACTCACTTGAGCATGAATGTGAATTGAGCATTGATAAGGATCCAATCTCTTTCTAGAAAGCCATGGAATGCGATAATTCTGAAAAGTGGTTCAATGCCATGAAAGAAGAAATGCAATCAATGAGTGATAATCAAGTCTGGGATTAGTTGAGTTGCCTGAGGGGTCAAAACAAGTTGGTTGTAAATGGGTTTTTAAGACCAAACGGGACTCTAAGGGCAACATTGAAAGATATAAGGCTAGACTTGTTACTAAATGTTACACTCAGAAGGATGGCATTTATTATAAAGAGACCTTTTCTCCAGTTTCTAAAAAGGACTCTTTAAGAATTATTTTGGCTTTAGTGGCTCATTATGATCTAGAGCTTCACCAAATGGATGTAAAGACAGCCTTTCTTAATGGTGACTTAGAGGAGGAAGTATATATGGACCAACCAGAGGGATTTGTGGTCACAGGAAAGGAAAATTTGGTGTGTAAGTTAAAGAAGTCGATATATGGACTGAAGCAAGCTTCCCGTCAATGGTATCTTAAGTTCAATAATACCATCACTTCATATGGTTTTATAGAAAACACTGTTGATCGGTGTATTTATATGAAGGTCAGTGGAAGCAAGCTCATCATGTTAGTCCTATATATTGATGACATTCTTCTTGCTGCGAATGATGTTAGGTTGTTGCATAATGTAAAGGGTTTTCTCTTTAAGAACTTTGAAATGAAAGATATGGGACAAGCATCCTTTGTGATTGGAATAGAAATATTCCGTGATAGATCACAAGGACTGTTAGGATTGTCTCAAAGAGCTTACATTGATAAGGTATTAGAGAGATTCAGAATGGAAAAATGCTCCGCAGGGATAGTTCTAATTCAAAAAGGGGATAGGTTCAGCGAAATGCAATGTCCTACAAATGATTTGGAACGTAAAGAGATGTAGTCTATTCCATATGGGTTAGTGGTTAGGATCTTAAGGTATGTTCAGACATGTACTTGACCGGATATTAGTTTCGCTGTAGGAATGTTAGGGCGATATCAAAGTAATCCCGGGATGGAACATTGGAAAGCTGCAAAGAAAGTACTTAGGTATTTACAGTGCACTAAGGATCATATACTCACTTATAGAAAGTCCAGCCATCTAGAAGTGGTAGGATACTCAGATTCAGACTATGCCGGTTGTGTAGATTCTAGAAAATCTACATTTGGCTACTTGTTTCTCCTAGTTGGGGGAGCAGTATCATGGAAAAGTGGAAAGCAGTCTATCATTGCTACTTCCACAATGGAGGCTAAATTTGTGGCATGCTTTGAGGCCACTGTTCATGCATTGTGGTTGCGGAACTTTGTCTCAGGTCTAGGCATTGTCGACAGTATAGCTAGACTGTTGAGAATTTACTGTGATAATTTTGCAGCTATCTTCTTTTGTAAAAATGATATGTACTCTAAGGGTGCAAAGCACATGGATTTAAAGTACCTATCTGTGAAAGAAGAAGTGCAAAAACACAAAGTGTCAATTGAGCATATTGGTACTGATCTGATGATAGCGGATCCGCTAACTAAAGGCCTACCGCCCAAAATCTTCACTGGCCATGTTGATAGGATGGGCATTATAGATAAGTCCTTGCTAGCATGATATTTAAACTTGTATACATATATACATATGGTTGTTTTGCTCACATTATTGTGACACTTGGGAATTCAATTAAGGATGTGTTTTTGCTTATTTATGTGTTATCCACATTACAGATGTATACAATGATGGTTTGAGCGAGATAACAATAACACTTGATTGTGACAATGTATTGTTTGTTGAAAGGTTTCTCCATTAAAGTTTTATGAATTAAAGTGGTCTGTGATATATGGAAGGAATCATGTCGATTAATGACTTGTGACCGCCATAATCCGATCATCTTAATTCTAATTAAAGTAAACATGATAGATTCAAGAAATGCACATGGGCCAAGTGGGAGAGTGTTAGATTATTTAATAATCTATATGTGGCCCATGTGATTAAAGGGCTGGTTCTAATTAAGGTGGCCCAAGATGATGGTTATTGGGCTTAATGGATAAAAGCTAGTTAGGGTTTTAATACCCTTCCTCTGGCTTATAAAAGTAAAAGGAATCGACAGCTTAGGGCGAACACAGAAAAGAAAACAAAATAGAGAGTGTGACGGCTGCCTCAAACACATACAGTGATAGCTTGTTTGTGAGAGCTTATAAAAGAAACTCCCGTGGCTGTTGATTATTCTTTGAACATTGAGAGAAAACCTACGGAAAAAGGCTAGAGGAAGAAATGTAGATCTGCTGTTACGTTGAGAATCGAATTGCCGCAACGAGGTAACCCATAACATAGATCTGCTGTTATGGATCAAGATATGCTTCCGATTATTGTATATTCTTATCAAACAAATTTTATAAACAATAGATCTGGGCTATATAAAAGTTTATTCAACAACAAATATATAATAACCTGTGGTAGACCATCTTATCATAGGACAACTTGCCCAATCAGAGTCATAATAAGTAGTGAGCGAAAATGAACTACATGAAGATAGAAGAATGCTTTGATCAAGAGTTTTGTTCAGGTATCGAAGAAAACGATGAGCAACATCTAAATGTGGTTTATGAGGTGCCTGCATAAATCGATTGAGAATATTAACAGGGAAAGCAATATCGGGTCTAGAGATGGTAAGATAAATAAGTCACCCAACTAGTCAATGATAAATAAAAGCATCTTCTAATAAAATCCCATTAGAATCTAAAAATTTAATATTGAGTTCCATATGTGTGTCAGTTATTCGAGCACTAATAACACTAGCATCATTGAGCAAGCCAAGGACATACTTGCACTTACTCAAATAGATACTTTTAGTGGAGTGAGCAATTTCAATACCAAGGAAATATTTTAGTGAACCCGAATCCGTGATACTAAAATGGCTAAGAAGAAAAATTTTGAATTATTGAATGAGTGATTTACCATGTTATTCATATAAATTAGAGGAAAAAAAAAAGTTGAGAATACGCGCTAAAATAAATAAAGATGTAACACCCGCCGCCCGATCCCGAAAGACCCGACGGTGGATGCCACATTCGATGCCGGAGGCACCGTCCTAACCTACATATAAATCAAACAATCATATTATGAATTTGAAGTGACTTAGTATTCACAAGTTTAGCAAGTAATAGTATTCTGTTTTGAAAATGATTTGGGAGAATCCTACAGAAAAACTGCAAGAGTTTCCCCTAAAAATAGAAGTTGCCAAACATATGAATACAAAGCACTCCCAAATTCAAACTCCAAACCCCATCAAACTCCAATAACAACACAATAGCACTTCTATAATTTCATAACTCCATAGTTCCTCAATAACATTATAATATTCATCACTTCAATACATTCATTTAAATATATCAACTTCTAATGTTCTAACCATTAAATAAGTCCAAGTTTATCTCCCAATATGTATACATCAAAATAATTTACAATAACATGCTTAAGTTATAAATGAAATAATACAGTCTCCAAAAATGTAATACTTATACATGCCATAATTTCTAGTTACATAAAATACTAATCAACTACCAAAAGGTCTCTTCAACTCTGATGCTACTCTTCAGGTCTTTAAGCAGCAAGCACAATCTCCAACCTGCGCGTGATAAAATCAATGCGCTGAGTATAAAACTCAGTGGTGCTCATAAAACACAGCAAACTAATGTTGTGATGACAACATACTTAAAAACAATCATTTATATACATAAAATCATTAAGTTTGAACATGCAGTACATATGCACACCAACACATCATGCTTTAGAAATTCATTTGATATCATAAATAAGTTATGGTAAATTAAGAGTTATTAACATAATGTGATCTCATTTATTTCACTTCCTTAAAAATATTGTATAAGGGCTCACATACACTTAGGAGAAAAAGAAGCAGATAAGTTTTCATAGCTTATTCATAATGGCCTTAGGTCGCCAACCTTTTCATAACCTATAGAGCGCGTCTGCCCTAACATAAGACACCCACGTGCCTAGCATATGATCATAGCTTCTTATCATAATGGCATCAAATGTCGAGCATGCTGATCATACATATAAAATCAAATCATGCATCAAATTCACACCAAGTATATTAGAGCCCAAAAACATTTCTCATAAAATTCATTTTCTTTAGTCTTCTCATAATAAAAACTTAATTTAAACTTAAGTAATTCATAAAAATTCTCATACTTAAACAAAATGACTTAACATAGAAAATTTCCAGCATAAAAATAACATGGACCTTTGCTGTGTTTTTAAAACATAACTGGAGCTATGGGTCTCCAAATTAAATGAAATTAGAGTCTTTAGAAAGCTAAGACAAAATCATACAAATGTTATGAAGGGATCACAGCCCAGATCAATATGGAAGATAACAAAACAAAGCTAGGAACACAGACTGACAGACCAGACCTAATTCAGCAGAACCAAGTCCATTGTTTCTTGAATTCCTACTAAACCCCACACTCAAATTAAACCAATCCAGAACGAGAGAATTCTCAAGACACAGGGAAACAACTTTTGTGAAGAACTTAGAACCTAATCTTATCATTATAGTGGTCAAAATGGGCACTCAATTCAGTGATGCATGTGGCCCGACACAAACAGAGTCAGTTTGGGTGTTTCAGCCATAAGTTGAGTTATATATCTCCAAATTGGACACAAGAGGATGGGTTGGAAAGCTAAGAGATAGACCTACAACTTTTATGAAGGACTCAGACACAGATGGAAATTAGAAAGGATTGAAAAATGGTCCTCAATCTCACTCAAAATCACGTTTTTCCCAAATTCAGTTTACTTTAGCCATGAAAGGAACATGAACCACAAAGATACAAGGTAGCAATGTCTACCACAACATAAATACTCATCAAACATCATCCAAGAGCATGTAATGGCAACCAAAATTCAACAAACCAATCATTTCATACAAAATCTCAAAATATACACATAATATAAAGGCACAAAATCAAAATTTGAGTAAGGTAAGTGTGTTTATGAACACTAACCTTCAAAACAAGCTTTAACAAGCTTTAATCAAAGCTTCTCAAGCTTTGGTCTTGCCTTTATCCTTATTAGAAGGCTCTCCACCCTCTACATGGAAGAAACTCAAAATCAAACAAAGAAAACAAAGAAAAGAAGTAATTGGAGCATGATTAAGCATGTATATGCTAAAAGACAACTCTAAATCCAAAAATAATTCACTTATCATAAAATCACTTACTTGACCCAAGTAGGAAAATCACCAAATTCCTTGAAATTAGTCACCAAAGATTACTTCTCTAGCTTCACTCTCTAAGATTTATGCCTTAAATCAAGTTGGATGGGTTTTTACTAAGTAGGAATTGAAGAAAATGAAGAAGAAGAAGAAGAAGAAGAAGAAGGAGAAGAAGGAAACGTGTATGGAGAAGAAGAAGGCAAAAGTTGGTGCTCAATAATTGATAGTTGCTTTATTAAAGCAACTAAGTGGGTATTTTGGTCTTTTCTCCAAATTGGAGGGTATTTTGGTCTTCTCTCCAAATTGGAGGGTATTTTGGTCTTCTCTCCAAATATTCTCCAATTAAATTCCTTCAAAATATTATTTATCTCCATAAAAGTCTCTAATTTATTCCATAAAAATAATTCCTCAATTTTCCTCCATAAAAAAAATAATTGCTCAAATTTCCTTACTTAATATAACACCATAATTCACTATTCACTAAGTATCTAAATTCTCCAAAAATATTCCTTACTTACTTTCTACCCATAAAAACCATGCATACATGCTCCAAAAATGTTAAATAAAATATAAAACATAAATAGTAATTTTTCGGACCAAAAATAATACCAACTTCCGGACCGGTGGTACTATTCACAGACCGGTAAACTACTATTAAAACACAGGAAAAAAAATGGGGCGTTACAAAAGAGATCAGCATGTGATTACCTGAAATCAAGAATGCATGAGAAAATGTGGAAACCAATTACGAGGAGCTTGTTTTAGTCAATAAAGTCACTTATGAAGCTAGCAAGCTAGAGAATACTCTCTTTTTTTTCGCATTTTTAGGCAAGACATATAAACCTCTTCATTTAGCTATATATGAAGAAAAGCATTTTGAACATCAAGTTAGTGTAAAGACCAATTTTTTACTGCAGTAATGGCTAAAAGAACAAGCACTATCAACAATTTTGCTATAGGAGCAAAATTATAATGATAATCAACCCCTTCAACCTAGATAAAATCTTGGTAACTAGATGTCCCTCATATCTTTCAATACTATCATCATATCGCCTTTTGATTTTAAAAATCCATTTGCAACTAACTGGCTTCTTGTCATGAGGAAGAGGAATAATAGACCAAGTCTTAGTGTCTTCCAAAGCAAGAAGTTTAACATCAATGGCCTACCTCCACTCAGGAAACCTAATGGCTTGGGTAAAATTTGTAGGTTCAATATTAAAAGACAAAGGGCTAAGAAAATGCACAATGGACAAGAAGTAAAATGATGATAAGAAAGAAAATCTTCAAGAGGATATTTCATACCTGAATGTAAAGACGAGTGACGAGATTAAGCATGAGAGCAATGATAATTTTTGTACTTAGAAGGTAGGCAAATCTCTCATTGGAAGTAAAGCAATGGTAGGTGCATTGGTGGAGGATCTTGAACTGAATGATATACAAGGTCTGTTGAATTTGTGGTTGGAGAAATAGTATTAGGAGAGGATAAGGAGAGGATGGAAGGGTCTATACTACTATCTTCTTCTATTGGAAAAGAGAGAGGAAATGAATCTTCAGTTTGCTTCTTGTAAATGATGAAAATGTTTGTTTGTGAAATTTACATCATGACTAGTAGAAATTTTTTGTGTGAAGATAAAAATTTTATAATCCTTTTGACCATATGAATAGCTAATAAAAATTCTAGGTGAAGCCCTTTTATCAAATTTATATGTGATATGAACATTAGGTCCAAAGCATAAACAACCAAATGCATGAAGATGTTGAAATGTTGATGCCTTATTAAACAGTAACTCAATTGGTGCTTTATAGTTGAGAGCTTTGGTAGGCATTCTGTTTAGAAGATATGCAACGGTAAGAACACATCCCTCTAAGATTTAATAGGTAAACCAACTTGAAAATGAAGAGCCCGAGCTAAGTCTAGCAAGTGCCTATGTCTGTGCTTCACAACACCATTTTATTGTGGTGTGTGGGTGCAACTATGCTTATGAACAACACTAAGTGAATTGAAGGAGGGGGCAATATTATTAAAAAATTCAGTACCATTATCACTTTGAACCCATCCAATTGTGGCATTAAATTGTGTTTTTATCATGGAAAAAGAATTTTCAATGTAATGATAAACTTGAGACTTAGATTGAAGTAAGAAAATCCAAACACCACGAGAAAAATTATCCACAATAGTTAAAATGAAATTTGCACCATTCAAAGAGGGGGTTGAACACGGTCCCTAAACATCAACATGAAGAGTTTAAAATAGGAATTCGTTGAAATAAAAATAATAGGAAATGATATACCAGTTTGTTCTGCCAAAGGGCAAATAAGATATGGATGTTTATTGGAAAAATAAATATTATTGATCTGAGGTAATAATTTTAACATGTTGACAGGATGTCCAAGACGCAAATGTAAAATATCCATAATTGAGGTGTTTACAGAAAGACCACCGTGCTCCTTAGCCAAACTTATCAAGTTCTTCATCGCCAGGTCCTGAAACACACAAAAATGAAGAAAAAAATAAACTGAACAATTAAGTGTTTGATGATTTTGCTAATGGAGAAGGAAGGAACATAAATAACATTTTTCATATGCATGTACACTACAAAAAAACGCTAAATTGCGACCGATTTTTGCGACCCATTTGCGACGTATACGCAAACGGTCGCATATTTTAGCGCTGAAAATTCCCGCGAGTTTGGTTATCAGTTTGCGACCCGTGTAATACGGATTTGAGACCGATTTTGCGATCGATTTGCGACTAAGTGTTTTTCTGTCTCAAAATTGCGCGCTTCAAAAATAGGAATAAGTGCTGAGACCGATTGGCGACAAAATTGCGACCGATTTTTTGCGACCGACGTATTGAGTCGCAAATCGGTCGCAATTTTGAGTCGCGTAGTAAAACGACGTCGGATAATTAAAAATTGCGACCGATGTTAATTAAGTTTACGACCGATTGGTCGGTCGCAAACTTTAGGGCTTTAAACGTGACGCCCTCTCCTTTTTCTTTCTTCTTCTTTCTCTCTTCTCCTTCTCCCCTCCTCTCCTCCGTCCGCAGCGCCGCTCCAGCCCCTCCTGAGAACGCTCCAGCCTGCCTGACGCCGCCACCGCCGCTCCACTGCAGATCCGGTTACTCCTCAACGCCGTTCGCCACCGTTTGGACATTATTTGAGGTAATTAGTTTTGCATTTTATTTTTTTTCGAATTTTTTTTCTTTTGCGATTTATGTGTTTTTTGCAATTTATTATTATTGTTACTGTTATTATTATTATTAATATTGTTAATGTTGTTGTTATTATTATTATTATTATTATTATTATTATTATTATTATTATTATTATAGTATTCAAATGTTACTGTTAGTATTATTATTATTATTATTATTATTATTATTATTATTATTATTATTATTATTATTATTGTTAATGTTATAATAATTATTATTATTAATATTGTTATTGTTATTATTTGAAAAATAATATTGTTATTGTTGTTGTTGTTGTTATTATTATTATTATTATTATTAAAATTCATTTGTAAAAGATATGAAAAATACCTTGTTGGCCAATAG
Source organism: Jatropha curcas (assembly GCF_041381405.1). Classification (NCBI taxonomy): domain Eukaryota; kingdom Viridiplantae; phylum Streptophyta; class Magnoliopsida; order Malpighiales; family Euphorbiaceae; genus Jatropha; species Jatropha curcas. Next base: position 21,971,068 of record NC_143158.1, on the reverse strand, counting down.
ATTTGTAATTTTATTAAAATGAATAAAGTTGTTATCAATATATTTGTATCAATTTAAATCTAATAACTGAAAAATTCATTATAATATAAAAACAATATTATAATGTTCAAATCTAAATAAATAAATAAACAATTAACACAATAACACATATTTGTATATTAGAAAATTAATAAATTAAGTATACTTTTAAAAAAATATCTAAAATTTAAGAAAAATGAAAAAAAAAGAAGCAAATCTATCATTGCGGGATGGGGGGGAATAGTATTATTATTAGTAAATAAAGTACAATGACATATGTTTTTTGACCAAAAATGAAAGATGACATTTTTCCACTTTCATTTGATATTGCACTCCGAAGCTAATTTCTTATATATATAAAAATTTTGAAAAAAAAAAAAAGCCCTAAAACATATTCCTATAAATATTTTTGAGGTGTTGGAAATTTTCGAGGATTATTTAAGCAATTTTGAATTAGTTTAAGAAAACATTCCTTATTTTTTTTAAAAAAAAAAGAAAAAAGAAAAAAGTCAAATGCTTACTTAGCAATAAAGCCAAAAATAGACATCAAAATTGAAATTAGACTTAAGTGGTCCTTAATCTAAATTGTTAGTTAATTACTAAAATTTAACACTGCAAATTAGGGTTAGGAAGATTGATGTCCTTTGGGATTGCAGACAGGCCCTTGATTTGGAAAATATCATTAGAACATCAAGGCCCAGACAAGGCACATTATTTTATAGGTTAGGATTATTTAAGACTTGAAATTGGTAATTTGGTAACACAAAACGCACTCTCTAAGACACCTCTACAGTTCATATATATATATATATATATATATATATATATATATATATATATTGCTCATATAAGGAAACAGGATGGAGGAGATTCCCACTATCACTAATATCTTATCTCAATATTTATCTTTAATAGGAAATGATCATATGCTAGTATCAATAAACGGCTGAATATATAAATTTACTTCTCAACTTTACAACTATAAATTTATAAAGATGTGAAAATAGCTCCTAAAATATATTTTTTTCAGAAATGAGTTCTTTCTAACTATTTACTAGGAAAAAAAAAGAGTAAAGTTGGAAGGATCCTGCATAATCATAATTTAAACATATTCAAAGACTTCATGCAATATTAGGTTATTATATGTTCTTAATTATTGGCAACTCTTTCTTGAGAAGTTGATTTGAAGGAAAATTGCCATTAGATATCAATTTTAGGTGCATCAAAGCATAAAAAGAGAAAAAAAAATCGAAAGATAAAAGAAAACACATTTAAATCCTTGGATACAAAGTTTCTGGGAGATCCTAACTATCATTTGTTAAGACATTTGATCCATTTGCAAGCATTAATCTGAGGATTAGGTAATTTCCTTAACATTCTTTGTATTTTTTATATATTTTTGTGATTTTAGTAATATTTTTGTGGTTTTAGTAATCTAAGTTTTTTTAAATTGTATTCTGTTCATATTTGGCCATTTTATATGTCTTTAAATCATATTTAAATAAGAAATGATGTAAAAAAAACATTTAAAAATGAATTCTGGGCTAGAACAGTGCATCACGCACTGTGCACTATTCACTATTCACGGATCACTATTCACTGTTCATCCAAGAACAGTAGCGTCACGTAACTGTTCATCCAGGAATAGCTGCGTGACGCAGCTGTTAGCTGTGTGACCCAACTATTATAATTTTCCAGAGTTAATTTTTCCAATAAATCCGAAAATGTCCAATTATGAACAGATTGCAATTTAATTAAGTTTAGAATACTAAAATGTAATTTTGTATATTTATTTGTATGGATTTTACAATTTTTGGTTGAATGCAAAAATGAAGTTAAATTAAAAACCAAAAAAAATATAAAATATGATTTAGATGTTAAATAATAATTATGCATGTTTATGGGATTTTAGGGTTTATTATATTTTAATTAAGTAGAATATATTGCAAATTCGGTTTGTGGCCCGCCTTTAACCATAAGGCAAGAGCGGGTCTTTTAATTATTTTTACTATGGGTTGAATGATGGATGTGGTTTGGATGATGAATGATTATGAATGCAATGGATGAATTTATTTAGGAGAATTAAATAATTTTTCGCATAGGAACTCGGTTCGATTTATTCGGGTTGGATTTAATAAAATAAATTGGCTTTTCTAAATTAAAATAAATTAGAAATTGTCAGTTAAAAGAGGCCAGTTTTCCGGCGTCGACTTCCAACAGGCCGACGTACCCAATTCCCTTACCCAGAACCGCATCGGTTCGCTTGACCAGTCTTTTAAATAATTTGGCCTTGAATAAAATTGGGTTTAAAATAGAGTCACTTTTATAAAATAAAATTGGAAACGGTCCCATTGCTGAAAAAAATGGGTGGCAACTTAAAATGTTTTATAAGACCGTTTATCGGCATCGCATATCCAAAAAGATTTTTATCACCTTTTTCCAAAACAATAATAATAAATAAAAAGATGTTTTCGGATCCTCCGGGGTGGGATTTCGGCGAAAACAGATTGGCGACTTCACTGGGGATTTGCAACCAAGAATCCCCGGTTATTTTCAATAATCAAATGGTTGCAATTAGGAATTGACTCTAAAACCTACATTTTCTAAAGTTAAAATCGATTAGAAAGCCGTTGGAAAATTTTTAACCGTCCGTATATGTTTAAATTGCTTTCCTTTTTCTTTCTAGGATTTTTGCATTCATACCGCATTTCTCTCTTCTCACCTCATTCTACCCATACTACCCTTCGGTACTAGTGTTAACTTTGACTGTGGATCTAGCCTAAACCTCGCGTTTTAGGTGCATCCATCCGAGAATTAACATTACTACCAACCGCAAGTCTAGTACTTTAAAGGTGCGTCAAAAGGAGTAGGCCCAACAAAGCCTGAATCCTGTTTGCGGAACCCAGACTTTGTTCAGCCCAATAAGACTAAAGCCAATGCATATAGTTGAAAACCTTAGTTACTTCCCCTAAGGTGCACCCGATTCTGTTTGCTGTTGTTATACCGCATTCATTTCCGAGAGATTATATAGTCAATCTCAAAACCCCCTGTTGGTTGTCGAGATTAGACCAATTCCTAGGAAACAGATGTCGGAATTTATACCAATGGAATCCGTGTGTGGGAGAAATAAGGTTGGAAGGCATGCATTTCCCAACTCCCGTTCCCCTGTATGTTATAAATTGTACATATGTTGTGACATTCATGCACCATGTAACACTTTCCTTTTCAGCCATGCATTAATAAGAGCTAATTTTCGGTATGGACGTTTGACTTTGATTTTGAGACTGGACCTCAAATTCGTTTTGAATAATGTAATGCAATCACTTATAGTGAATCAATACCCAAAAGAAAAGGGAGATATAAGGGGGTTGTGTTTCCTTTGTAGTTTCACATTTCTAGCATTATCTGAAAGCAAGCGTGAGATTGCTAAAAATAAAAAAAATAATAAAAATATAATCAATCAAGATAAGATCCTGCTTGGGACCATCTGTTCCAAGGCAAAAATTAAGGACACCAAAAAAAAAAAAAAAGAAAAAAATCCTGCTTGGAAATTCTTTCATTCCAAGGCAAAAGTTAGGGACTTGAGAGAAAATAGTCGACTGTAAATTCCAAAAAGGGACGGTCGATGACAGATAATGCCGAAAATGTTTGAATACAAAATAAGTCATTGCCATGTTATTCATACCGAATTTTGGGTCCAGTCGTTGAAATCGAGATCTTATTTCCATACCGGTCATTAGCACATTAGAACTGCATTTCTCATTCTATGTGCTGCTATTTCTCATGCATACATGCAGGACCTACTTTAACTCAAGTGTTTATATCCATTAGTCAGAATTGATCCTTCCCGGGAAATCACCTCGAGAGCTTGGCACCGGCGCCCTGGTCAACGTTTGGTCAGAGTATCCCAATCCCCGAGCCTGCTCCGTTTAGTCCTGTGATTCATTCAAGTTCTTCGGATTCAGTTTCTGATTCATATTTGGTTGGGATGGCTGATAACATTGTGAATGAGACGGGTTTCTCTCCATCCCAAATAAGGACTATTTCTGAAATAATAGCTACTGCCCTTGCTCAAGATAGAGCCCAGAACCAAGTGCCGCCTACTTCAAGTAATCAGCCTATAGTGGAGGGAAGAGAGGCTCCAGAACACACCTTGGGTCATCAAGCATCAGCTGATAATGCTAGTCCGACTGAGAATGAGCTGATTAACCAAATGGCAGAACTAAAGGACAAGGTGGAGAGGATATCTGTTTGGAAAGAAAAAGATCCAGTCATCAATTTTCATGTGACAGAGTATGTCTTGAAGCCCACAAATTCTACTTCTTCGAAGCATACCCTGTTCGTGGAGAATGATGACCCAAGGTCCCATTTGTCGGAGTCCATCCATGTTGCTCAGATGAACCAATACGGTGAAGAGGATGTGTTGCGAGGATTTCCTCAGACATCATACAAGAACTATAGGAAAAGATATGACGGCCTAGATCTGGGGATACGGAGGGCTGAATTGAATTTTGAAGAACTGTACAACAAAAAGAAAAAGAAAAGCCGAGGGTTTGGTAACTACCGGTCTTCCAGCAGTAATCATAATAGAAATGTTGGTCATGCAGCTACAAACCAATTAGGGAGTAGCAATACAGTTATAGCTGTTAAGGAGAAAAAGAAAAGGGAATTCACTGATTTGGGCATGCCTTTAAGCACAATCATAAGATCCTGCATTGAGAATGGCGTATTGTCCAAGTTGCCAATTAATCCATCTAAGCCTATTCAGGGTAGGTTCGCTGATCAAGACTGTGAATATCATCAGTGTAAAGGTCATTCTACTGATAATTGTCTCAAGCTCCGACATGATATCCAAGATTTGATAGATAGCGGGAAGATCACCAAGCCTCCTGAGCATAATAAGCCGGCGCCCAGAAACCATTAAAGTTAGCTGATGGGCGAATTGAACAAGCTCTTAATCTTTCTTTTTGTTTTTCTGAATATTGCTTTAAGAACAATTTGAATGAACTTCATTTACTATTTCAATCAATGGGAATGAATTTTGATTACTTGTTTTCTTACTTCTCCTGATTGTTATGTTCATGGCATTGATTATACCACACGCATGTTTGGCATAAATGTATTGTATCATTTTGCATTTAACCTAAGCACCACCGAAGATCCCGAAATAATCGAAATCAGATCAGGCTTTAAGCTTAAGCTCAGAAACGATCTCCAAGAATGTCCCAAGAAGAATCCAAAAGTCTTTGCTTGGAATTATGCTGATATGCCAGAGATCAACAAGCCAATTGCAGAGCATTTCATCCCCATCAATCCGAATATCAGGCTAGTAAAGCAGACGGATCAGACCAAAGTGGCAAGATAAAATCAATGCTAAAGGTTCAGAAATAGCTAGATGCAGGTTTCGTGGAGGTGGTGCATTTACCATGAATGGGCAGCGAATATAGTCCCTATGCTCAAGAAAGATGGGAAACTAACAGCCCGTGTCGACCAAAGCCTTGCCCAAAGATGATCTCCCTCTTCCACATATGGATGTCCTGAGTGACAGTACTGTAGGAATGACATGTTATTTGTTACAAAAAAAATCAAATCAAAAAAAAAAAAAAAGGAGAGACAATGATTGTTTCTACAGTAAGCGGGTACATCCAAGGACTTTGAAAAATGGAGATTCAGTGCTGATTAGACTGTTAGACCACGAATCCCAGAGTCATCCTAGAGGGAAATTCAAATCCAATTGGCATGGACCATTCAAAATCCAGAAGTTGTCGGATAAGGGTGCCGCTGAATTGGTCACTTCGGAAGGGAAGCCTATCAATCGGATTGTCAGTCAGGATCAAATGAAGAGATTCAATGTCTGAAATGATGATTTCGATTAAAAAAAAAAAAAAAAGAGGGCTAAGTTGAAAAACCCGAAAGGGCGGCTTAGGCGAGAAATGAGCTCGCTAGGTTGAAAACCCGAAAGGGCGGCCTAGGCAAAAGTTAGAGCATAAAAAAAAAATGATAATAATAAAAATAAAGAGTTTCGAGATTAACGCATGGTGCTTAGTTTAAATGCGAAATCTATGCCATGCATTTGTGACATGCTTGCAACTGGTTGCTCAATGTCATCAACCTGATTCGAAGGAGAATAGGCAAATGAGTAGTTAGAATGAATAACCATTGTATTGAAATAATTTCTCTTCACTTCTGTATAATGTTGAAAGAAGTCAGAGCAATAAAGAGCTTGATTCTCAAATTCTTCAGCCCTTTTGTTTCTGGGGCATGATCGTCGATTATAAGACATTCCTCTATGCCTATGTGGTCAGCATTTGCTCATTTGTTTTGAAGATGTTTAGCTGTTGGTCCTGCCCGGGTATTGTATTCTCTTAGACAGTGATCAGAAGGTCAAGTGCCATTTTCTCGACGATTTCCTTGGAAAAATCAATAAAACCATGGATAAAACCTTAGTACTCATGTAGGTTCATGCATACATAGAGGAGTTGCATATGTTGTTTTTGTTTGATCTGTGCAGGTAATAGAATAGCCACCCCATTCTTTTTGTTTCCTAGTGTAAGCTTCTGCCTTTAAAAATAATGATTCATTTTTCTTTTATAAGCTTTCATTTATTAACCTAGGGGCAGTGGGCCCAAATAACTAACACAACAAATAAGTTCGAAAGAAAAGTTTTATTGTCTTTTGTTGTCCTTGTATGCAAAAAGCAGAAATTAATAAAGAAAGAACCGCCGGAGTCAGTAATTGAAAGAAAAGAGATACATTAACTGGGAGCTCATGGCCCGGGAATACAAGGTACTAATAAAAAAGAAAAGAAGACAGAGAAAGCAACAACAGCATTTATTCTAATAGGGTCTATCATCGGACGCCAATCTTTGCAGAACCTAGTATCATCATGGGGTGTAAAACTAGTTGACATACGCGGGTGTCACAATGTCTTGCATCACTCCTTCACTTAGGTACCTGGTGTTTCGGTTTCGCCAACGGTCAGCCAAATTGGTCAGCAGATGCAGTGTCATGAGACCACTCTTGAAGTTATGAATTTTGGGAACGCGCTGTATCATACCGTATTGACGGCTGATCCTGTCTGGGAAATAGGCCATGGAACGGTCTAGACTGGCGTACAACACATAGTTGAGGTTCATGCTCCCAGTAGTGACCAGTTTGATCCTCCACCAAGGACAAGTCCACCGAATTGTCGGGTTATCCCCAAAGTCGAAATGTCCTCCAGTCCGAGACCTAAAGTTAGCAGGGCCATAGGTTGGAATCAAACGAGCTAGGACTGGAAGAATCAGGCTTAACTTGTCTAGAGCCCAGGCTTGCAGTAACATTGGACAACCGCGATGGTGAACGTTAAAGTTAGTAATGTGAAGGGCAATATCCCTGACCCAGCACATTGTCTCCCCCATGATCATCATGAAGACAGTATGATGATACAATTGCATGTCACGAACAACTGTCAGAAGTCGAAAATCTCCAATCCCAGGTTGGCTATTCTTCATGGCATACACATTCAACAGCAAGAAACAACAAGCTCAAATCCAAGAGGGATCTAGATCCATGGCCAGAACCTTACTCAAAAAGGGCTCTAAAGGAAGACCTTGATCCGTGTTTAGGTCGTCGGGAAGGTAAACTGGACACAGGGCTGCAATCTCGGCTAAATCATACCTAGGGCCTGGGGGCAAAGCCAGAGTTTCATCTTGTTCAGGATGATGATCCATCACGGCACACATCTCCTCATAGGTCGAAGTTATTTCAACGTCTTCAAACCGGAAAACCATGGTGTTAGGGTTGAAGTGCGCAACGAGCCAATACAAGCAGCCATGGTTGGGTTTTAGGTCTTTGAAATATTTCAGCCAGGCAAGTTGGTCCATTGGGGGATGGATTGAACGAAGGATGAGACTTGGTTCCTGAAAGCCATGAAAAAAGATTATCTAAGAAAAGGATTTGTTGAGAATGCTGGAGTGAAGAAGAAGCAAGGGAAGGCCTCCATTTATAGAAGTGTAAAGGGTTCCATGAACGAAGCACCATCATTATTAGACCTGATATTTACTGTCAATAGTGGTTGGAAGAGCATTTATGCATAGGTCGCTCTAGTTGGTGGACATTTATGCCTGCGTTAATAAGAAGGACAGTTTGTACAATAAGGAAGTTGAGCCTTTATGATCGCATTAACCGAGAAAGGATGGTTGAGCCATTACGTCCGCATTCACCGAGTGGACCGCCCTATCAGGTAAGTACTACGATCCACTTCTGTTTCTAATTGATTTTTGTCGTGTTTCACTTTAAGTTCCTTATTTAGTCTTTTATTTCATTTCATTCCATTTATTCATTTACAATAAATTGGTTCATTGATCACCAACAAGGTGGACCACTCTTGTGAATAAGTGGGATACCGCTATTTTGTGTTCTCGTGTTTGTATTTTGTTTATGCAGGAATCAGATTTCACAAGTTGTAAGAAATGAACATGTAAATAACATTGATCACTAGCATCAAATTGCTCAGATTACCTCACGTAAGTTTTCTTGCAACCACTGCATCAGGAAAGGTATACCTGGAAATTTCAGGCTTAAATTTTTTGACCTAAATTTTTGCTAAATTTTTGCAAAATGAGTTAACCAAATCTTGACAATAAACACTGAAAGATATGCCTAAAAAGCTAATATTTCTGGTCCTAGCTCGGAATTCCGGACTGGAGGCAAAAATATAATCTTTTGCCCTGATGCAATCTTTTAAAATTTATAATTAATGCATGGGGGCATATGATGTCCCAAAATTCTTCTAACAAAAGGCAAGGTTTGTTTGTACACAGATATTGCTCTTTTTCTTTTGAACAACTTTTCAGACCAACCGATGATCGTTTTTCAAAGCCGATAGGTTCTACCGAACAGTGATGGTGTATTTCGAAGCTGTTCGGATCATTTTTCTTGATTAGTGATGGTGTATTGCAAAGCTGATCGAGTCAATTCTCTTACTGATTAGTGATGGTGTATTGCGAAGCTGATCAGGCCAATTTCAATGAGGTTCTACGGAATAGTGATGGTGTATTTCGAAGATGTTCGGATCATTTTTCTCGAGTCAATGATGGTGTATTTCGAAGTTGACTCAAATCCTAATTAGTGATGGTGTATTGCGAAGCCAATCAGGACAATCTCAAATCCCACCAAGCCGTGATGGGGTATTACGAAGTTGCTTGGACCTTTTCTTGATTAGTGATGGTGTGTTGCGAAGCTGATCAAGACAATCTCTATTCAAATCCTCTAAAGTCGATCAAACTGAGCTGAGGAGGTGGACAACAAAGCCGATCAAACTGGGCTTTGGAATCCTTAATCGAGTCAATGATGGTGTATTTCGAAGTTGACTCAAATCCTGATTAGTGATGGTGTATTGCGAAGCTGATCAGGACAATTTCAGTGACCGAACAGTGATGGTGTATTACGAAGCTGTTTGGGTTCTCTTCCCGGTCAATGATGGTGTATTGCGAAGTTGGCCAGGGCATTCAAATCCTTCAGGCCGATCAAACTGAGCCTCGGAGGTGTCTTCAAAGCCAATCAAACCGAGCTTTGGAGTTATTCACATATTTGACGGGAGCCGACAAAGCCGATCAAACTGAGCTAAGGAGGTGACCAGAGAATCCATTCAAATCCTTCAGGCCGATCAAACCGAGCCTCGGAGGTGTCTTCAAAGCCAATCGAACCGAGCTTTGGATTTATTCACAAATCCGACTGGAGCCGACGAAAGCCGATCAAACCAAGCTGAGTAGGTGGCCAGATGATCAAGTCAATCCAACATCTTTCAAGCCGATCAAACCGGGCTTTGAGGATGGTTGCCAGATTGAAGGCGCGTCAGTAGACCACTTTAACATTAATCGTTTATACAATTAATGATAAAGTGGGGGGGCAAACTGTTGACGAGTGTTTTTTATGCCCCGCCTGATCCAATGAGGAAATGAGGATGCAAAATGAATGGGTTAATGCTATCTAAAAGTCTTTTAATCCAAGGATTTAAATTAAAAATAATGTTGAATAGTTGGCTGAGTCATAACTGCGTCACGCAACTGTTCATCACTGTTCATCACTATTCATAACTGTTCATCACTGTTCAACAAATGAGTAGCGTCACCAGCTACAGTAGCGTGACGCAGCTACAGTAGCGTGACGCAGCTACAGTAGCGTGACGCAGCTACAGTAGCGTGACGCAGCTATAGTAGCGTGACGCAGTTGTGTCCTGACCTACCCTATAAATACATCTCTTTCTCACAATTTTCACAGAACAACAAGACAATTCTGAAACCCTAAAAAAAAAACACTCTCTGCGGCCACATTTTCCTCCAAATAGTCTTGTGAGTTGATTTGAAGTAAAATTGCCATTAGATATCAATTTTAGGTGCATCAAAGCATAAAAAGAGAGAAAAAAAATCAAAAGATAAAAGAAAACATATTTAAATCCTTGGATACAAAGCTTCTGGGAGATCTTAACTATCATTTATTAAGACATTTGATCATTTGCAAGCATTAATGTGAGGATTAGGTAATTTCCTTAACATTCTTTGTATTTTTTATATATTTTTATGGTTTTAGTAATCTAAGTTTCTTTAAATTGTATTCTGTTCATATTTGGCCCTTTTATATGTCTTTAAATCATATTTAAATAAGAAATGATGTAAATAAAACATTTAAAAATGAATTCTGGGCTAGAACAGTGCATCACGCAACTGTTCCTGGATGAACAGCTGCGTCACGCAACTGTGCACTATTCACTATTCACTGTGCACTGTGCACTATTCACTATGCACTGTGCACTATTCACTGATCACTATTCACTATTCACTGTTCATCCAAGAACAGTCGCGTCACGCAACTGTTCATCCAGGAACAGCTGCGTGACGCAGCTGTTAGCTGTGTGACCCAACTGTTATAATTTTCCAGAGTTAATTTTTCCAATAAATCCGAAAATGTCCAATTATGAACAGATTGCAATTTAATTAAGTTTAGAATACTAAAATGTAATTTTGTATATTTATTTGTATGGATTTTACAATTTTTGGTTGAATGCAAAAATGAAGTTAAATTAAAAACCAAAAAAAATATAAAATATGATTTAGATGTTAAATAATAATTATGCATGTTTATGGGATTTTAGGGTTTATTATATTTTAATTAAGTAGAATATATTGCAAATTCGGTTTGTGGCCCGCCTTTAACCATAAGGCAAGAGCGGGTCTTTTAATTATTTTTACTATGGGTTGAATGATGGATGTGGTTTGGATGATGAATGATTATGAATGCAATGGATGAATTTATTTAGGAGAATTAAATAATTTTTCGCATAGGAACTCGGTTCGATTTATTCGGGTTGGGTTTAATAAAATAAATTGGCTTTTCTAAATTAAAATAAATTAGAAATTGTAGGTTAAAAGAGGCCGGTGTTTCGGGCGTCGACTTCCAACGGGCCGACGTACCCAATTCCCTTACCCAGAACCGCATTGGTTCGCTTGACCAGTCTTTTAAATAATTTGGCCTTGAATAAAATTGGGTTTAAAATGGAGTCACTTTTATAAAATAAAATTGGAAACGGTCCCATTGCCGAAAATGAGTGGCGACTTAAAATGTTTTATAAGACCGTTTTATCGGCATCGCATATCCAAAAAGATTTTTATCACCTTTTTTCAAAACAATAATAATAAATAAAAAGATGTTTTCGGATCCTCCGGGGTGGGATTTCGGCGAAAACAGGAATAGTACACTTACCTTTATTATAGTAGGTATATATATATATATATATATATATATATATATATATATATAACCTTTGTATTGAATAAATGAACTTAGTGATTTTACATTTATATATAGTTACCCTTATTATAGAAATAACCTTAGTTAGTTATAAGTGTAAATTGAACATTAAATTAGTGGCATGTTTTAAGGATGGTTTAGACTAATGCAATTACGTATAATTTACCCTTTATAAACACATTGTTAATTAGGTAAAAAAAAATGCGAAATAATCGAAATTGGATGTACTAGAGGTTCGAGGTCAATGGGATATTAAGACAAGAGTTCCTGCAAGGATTGGAGGCGTTTATACAGTTTGCAGTTGGTAATCCCACTTTTATGGATGGTAATAAGTTGAGGTGTCCATGTAATCACAAGAAGTGTCGAAATCGAGCCTTCTTAGACATCAATACAGTGAAACTTCATTTGTGCAAAAATGGGTTCATGGAAAATTGTTACGAATGGATACATCATGGTGAAGCTCGAGTTGCCCGTGGGTCAGGCCACTCCATTCCGGTAAATTTAGAAGTTCAGCCTTATCAATTTCTGTATGGTAATCAATGCAATGATATGGTAATCGATGCGAGTAGAGTACAATGTGATTGGGATAATATGGAGGAATCGCCAAATGTAGCAGCACAACAATTGTTTGACATGCTAAGTGCAGCTAATAGTGAACTGTGGCTAGGATGCAAGAATCATTCAGTTCTGTCTGTTGTGGCACGATTACTACACATGAAAGCGGAGCACCATTTTTCAGAAAGGTGTTACGATGATTTTGTGCAGTTAGTAAAGGAAATGTTGCCTCAAGGCCATTCAATGGTTGATAATTTTTATCGGACAAAAAAATTAGTTCGGGGATTGGGACTACCGGTAGAAAAGATTGATTGTTATCATAATAATTGTATGATATTCTGAGGTGTTGACTCGGAATTCAGAGAATGCAAGTTTTGTAATCTTCCAAGATATCAACGGCGGGGTCAAGGGACTGGTAGAGTACAAAGAGAGAAGGCTTTCAAGAAGATGTATTATTTTCCTCTTGTTCCTCGCCTTCAAAGGTTACATGCATCTAAAGCGACAGCTGAACACATGACATGGCATGCTTTGCATATGATGATGTTATAAAGACTCATCTGTCAGACTCTGAAGCGTGGAAACATTTTGATAACATTCATCCTGTGTTTGCTGCTAATATAAGAAACGTGAGATTGGGGCTTTGTACTGATGGGTTTCAGCTGTTTGGCCAATCAGGACAACAATATTCATCATGGCCTGTCATTGTCACACCATATAATCTACCACCGTCAATGTGTATGAAAGATGAATATATGTTTTTGTGTGTTATTGTTCCTGGCCCTACTAATCCAAAACATAAAACTGATATGTTTCTGCAGCCTTTGATTGCCGAAATTAATTATTTATGGGAATATGGGGTTGAAACATTCGATATTTCGACCAATCAGAATTTCATAATGTGAGCTGCTTTGCTTTGGACCATCAGTGATTTTTCAGCATTTGGAATGTTATCTGGGTGGAGTACGACTGGCAAATTGGCTTGTACTCATTGCACGGAAAACACTAATGCATTTACACTGAAGAATGGAGATAAACAATGTTGGTTTGATTGTCATCGCAAATTCTTACCAGAACCTTGGAGGAGAAATCGGCAATGCTTTAGAAAGAACACGACTATTGTTGAACCCCCTCCACCTGTGAAGTCTGGAGCTGAAATATTACAAGAAATTGAAGATCTGGGGCTTATGAAAGTTATAGAGTTAGGTGCAGATGAGGTAAATACAAGAATTGGCAGGAATAGAGGGTGGAAAAAGCGAAGCATCTTATGGGATTTGCCATTCTAGAGTTCACTTCTTATCCGTCATAACCTTGATGTGATGCAGATAGAAAAAAATGTGTTTGAAAATCTATTCAACACTGTCATGAACATTGAAAGGAAAACCAAGGATAATGCAAAAGCGAGAGCAGATATGAAGAAAATTTGTCGTCGACCAGAACTCGAGCAATCTGTACTTACTGGTAAGTTTCCAAAGGCATGTTATTGTTTAGATAAACCCCAAAGGCAATTATTGTGCGAATGGTTATGATCATTAAGGTTTCCAGATGGCTACTGTTCAAATATGGGTAGATGTGTGGACATGAGGAAGTACAGATTGTTTGGCATGAAAAGCCATGACTGCCATGTTTTCATGCAAAGATTGATCCCTGTGGCATTCCGGGAATTATTACCAGGAAAAATTTGGGAAGCAATGATAGAATTGAGTCTCTTTTTCAAGGAATTGACGATGATTGTTATCCGATGCAATGATATGGACCAATTAGCGCGAGAAATCCCAGTAGTGATGTGCAAATTGGAGCGAATTTTTCCACCCGGCTTCTTTGATTCTATGGAACATCTGCTGGTTCATTTGCCCTATGAATGTCGTTTAGCAGGACCGGTACAATATCGATGGATGTATCCATTTGAGAGGTGATTCACTAACATCTCATTCTAATGATTACATCATTTATTTGAACTTATACTTACATATTGGCATTGTACAATGACAGACACCTGCAGAAAATTAAAAAGAATGTGCGCAATAAGGCAAAGGTTGAGGGATCCATTTGCAATGCATATTTGGTGGAAGAGGCTTCCACATACTGTTCACACTACTTTGACCAACATGTTTTCACTAAGCATCGGAGAGTGCCACGTAATGATGACGGAGGAGATCGCGTACAATCTGAGTTTAAAGGAAATCTAAAAATTTTCACCTATCTTGGGCGTACGATTGGTAAATAAAAAAAAAAAGATGATTGACTGATGCAGAGATACAAGTAGCTCAAAACTATATTTTATTGAATTGTGAAGAGATTACACCATATGTACAGTAAGTATACATAATGTAGACAGTCTAAACTTGACATGGGCCGTTGTTAAATCATACTTATGCTAATTTGGTTCGTTGATAAATAGGAAATATATCAATCTTTTGCGGCTTCAAAATCCCAATTTGACTGATACTGCAGTTGATGCAAAGCTGGACACCGAATTTGCAGAATGGTTCAAATATTATGTAAGTTACTTTCAATGTACACAACATGGAATGTACATTTATTAAATCTCACTCATGTCATTACTATTTCCCATAGGCTCGAAGCTCGGGAATCGATATTTGGTAACAAATTTATTACGGATCTGGCAAAGGGGCCATTACCGGTTGCTAATGCCTACTCTGGCTACTTTGTAAATGGTTACAAGTTTCACACTTAGGGTTATGGGAGAAGCAGAAAGACAATGAACAACGGTGTGTGCATAAAGGGATCAAACTACAGTGACGTGTCAAACGATTTTTATCGGAAATTGGTTGAGGTTTTGGAGTTAGAATATCCAGGCCTACCAATGAAGTGCACAATCTTATTCAAATGTGAATGGTTTGATCCTACGCCAAACATTGGCACGAAGGTTCATCCTAAGTATAATCTGGTAGATATTAATCAAAGAAGAAGATATACAAAGTATGAACCTTTTGTGTTGGCAATGCAAGCTGCACAGGTGTACTATGTCCCATATCCATCGTTTAAATGAGATCGTTGCGATTGGATGGCAGTGTGTAAAATCAAGGCTAGATCAGTTGTTCATGCACTTGAAACCAAACAATCTGCTTCACTCGCAGTATCGGAGCCATTTCAAGAAATTGAAACGCAACCGATGCAAGTTGTTGAAGATTTAACAGATAGATTGGATGATGAAAGTCGATCTTATGTTGAAATAGGAGCATCAGATGATGAAGAGGAAGAAGATCAAACCATCATGGGTACCTTAGAAGACGAATATGAAGAAGAGGAAGCTGATGAAGAGGAGGAGGAAGCAGATGATATTGAAGACACTTAAAACTTAGAGCAGTTTTACTGTTACAAATTGATAAATGTATATCTAATTAATATTATTAATGAAGAATTTCAATGGTATTAACTTTCTTTACTCATATTTACCACATGTTCTACAATTCATATAATTGTATAAATTCATTTTATCTAGGTTCTGATATCTGCAGTACAGATGGCTAGAGGCAGAGCGTTTGATTTTGATGCGTCCGGCAGTGGTTCGCGTGGAGGTCGTGGCCCAAGACGCAGTGCCCGTGGACAAGGAGGGTCGATCCCTCATCCTTCTTCAGGTACGTCTGGGGTTTCATCCTCTGCTCAGCGACCAATACTGCCGCCATCACATCCTTCTTCAGGTACGTCTGGGGCTTCATCCTCTGCTCAACGACCAGTACTACCGCCATCACATCCTTCTGCTCCTTCCTCTTCTACCTTTGTTTCTGGACCAGTACAGACTCCACCAGCTGCACAGTCACCTACTGTGCAAGGTAATCATAAATGTCATTACTGTCATTTTAATTATATATTAATTATCTAAAAATTTATAACATTTGTCACTTCTTTTGCAGCTTCATCAGATCCACGTATCACCCTCAGTTTGGTAGCAGGACAGTAAGTACTTATTCAATTTTTCCACAGGCATATTTTGTTCAGATTGTGATGCTTTCGTGTAATTATATTTCACTTCTGTTTTTTTTTTTTCAGCATATATCCATCTTCTCGAGCAGCGAGGCAAATTTTGAGGATAATCAAGCTATATCTGCATAAAGAAGGATACACATGGGATGCCGTACCACAAGAGGCGAGAGACTTTTATTGGGAAGAGTTTGAGGTACTCTTTGGTTGAAGTTATATCATCATTCAATGTTTACAATTCATCAAGATACCTCCTTAGTATTGAAACGATATATTTCATTTTTTGCAGAAACATTTCATATGGGACGAGGCCATTACGGCTATGCTGAAAGTAGCCTAGGAGAAGATATGCGCTGATCGATATGCTGACTTCACCTATAGGATGAGAAGAAGCGGTAAGAAGCAGTAGTGCGTGTCTCAGGAGATATGGGAGAGCTGGCAAAAGGCTTGGGAGGGTCCTGCATTCAAGAGAAAGCGGGAGATATTTGCACAAAACAAGCGCAGTGAGACTAGCGATGATGGAGTAGGACCTTCTCGACACACAGGCGGATCAATATCTGCTATAGAGACAGCTCGATTATTAGTAAGTGAACTAGTTCCTTTATATGAAACTGATGTTTAATGAAAGGACACTATATATATTAATATATCATGCATAAAAATTCATTACAGGCTGAAAAATTAGGTCGTGAGCCCACACCGATTGAGGTGTTTACATACACTCACACGAAGGACCACTGTGAACCCCTCCCCCGAAAACATAGGCATATGATGCATATGATAAAGGACAGAAATGCACGTGAATGTATGAGTCGCCACCTTGTTTAATTATTTTCAGGTAAACTAGGAAAAAACCCTAAGTGACTCCAATTTTAATTAACCTAATTGCTAGATTAATTAACCCAATGTTTAAGGCATGGTCTACGAACCCGAGTTGGATCCCGAGACTATGTCATGCTGATGAACTAACCTATGGATGAATGCTTTGCAGGGTAAAATGAAAATAACTGGACCAAATAAAATGTTTATGTGATTTCGACTTGCCGCTCGGGGTTAAATCCCTAACGTGCCTACGTACTTCCGTTTGAATGGAAGATCAAAGTCAATGTAGTTCGATAGGCCTTCTTTGAAGGGCTTTAAAGGTGTATGCTTAATGCATGAGTGTGTGTATGCTTTGTGCATGTTTGTTTAGGCATTTTGCCAAAGGATCGATTGATTCGATTAGGCATTCGTCGCCAAAAATGTTGGTTTTAAGGCATTTGTGCCAAAAATGGTTGTCGGGCGATTTGTCGCCAAAGTTGATATTTGGGCTTATTATTGCCAAAATTGATGTTCGGGCTTATTATTGCCGAAATTGATTTTGTCAGGCGATTTATCGCCAAAATGATTGATTTTAAGGCTTTTAGCCAAAAATGGTTCATTTTAAGGCATTTTGCCAAAAATAGTCGATTTTAAGGCTTTGAGCCGAAAATGGTTGATTTTAAGGCATTTTGCCAAAATTGTTCGATTTTAAGGCTTTGAGCCGAAAATGGTTGATTTTAAGACATTTTGCCGAAATTGTTCGATTTTAAGGCTTTGAGCCGAAAATGGTTGATTTTAAGGCTTTGAGTCGAAAATGTTTGATTTTAAGGCATTTTGCCGAAATTGTTCGATTTTAAGGCGATTTGTCGCTAAAAATGGTTAATCTCATTTAAAAGCAATTTGTTTGCTAAAAATCGATTAGACCGTAGGCAATTTGTCGCCAGAATAATTAATTAGATGTAGGCAATTTTATTGCCAAAAAAAACGTGATTTGAACGAGGCCATTAGTCACAATTATTGATTAATTGGACTTTTAGGTGAAGTGTTCGAAAATAAGGCAATCATACCATAGTTATTAATTAACTAGGCACTTTAGCCAATATTGTCGGATTTAGGTTTTAATACCACGATTATTAATTAATCGGACGTTTAAGCTTAATCATGTTTTAATTGAGGCAGTTTATTTGCCGAATTGATGACGTGAATGCATTTATGCAACAACTTTAATTCAGAATTGGAGTAGAAGAAGAATATGCATGAAGTGCTAAAATTAAATAGGCAGAGTTTCATTAGTACCTGATTTAATTGGCGATCGCTTCTTAGCTCCAGATTTAGCTCCTCGTTTGGGGAATATTAATTAATTAATTAGAATTTGTTTAATTTTAGTGGCCAAATATCACAACACATAAAAAAAATAAAGACTGAATTAAAAATGCAAAAAGCGGTAAAAGAATCGCAAAAGCGTGAGGGAGAAAGATCGTCCGTCAACACAGATAGGAGTAACCAAAAAATGAAGAGGTAAGTGGCCATTTATAGGCCAAAAACGGGCCTAGGGCGGCAGGTACCACCGCTGGCCGGCGGCAGGTGCCGCCATGTCCGGCGGCCGGAGCCGCCGTGCTCGGCTGCGGCCCCTTGAGCCTTTCACTTCAGAGGAGTTTTCAGGAGTTTCGGATCTCCGAAAAATATTCCGGGACCTATTCCGCGATCCTCGCGACATTCCGGACGTTTTAAGTACCATATTGGCATACTTTCGATGAACTTCCAAAATGGCCTTCGGTCCGGTCGGACTGTCCGTAGTCAAGAAAAATAGGCTTTTCGAGCCTCAAAATTTGAGTATTCACAACCATGATCTGAATACGTTTGTCGACAGATGTGCGGTGAGCGTCAATGTAAGTAACAATGAATAATATTTACATTTACCCTCTACTCGTTGCGAAGATGTACAAAGTTCAATATAATAAAGCTTGCAATTGCATTGATTAATTTTTTGTTTTCAGGAGAACTATACAACAGCTCGTGAGCATCTTGTTTCTTCTTAGACCGATGAATCTAAAGCTGAGTCAAGAATTGACGAGGTAGCGCTTTATCTCAAGGCTATAGGGGGCGAGAAGAAGAGGAAGGTATACGGCATCGGGTCTCAAGCATCACAGTTTTACTGCGGCTCAGCAGCTCACGCTTCTACAGCTAGTGCAGGCTCACAGCCCGAGCACACTGACGAGCACTATACTGAATTACGGGCTCAACTTGTTGATCAGCAGAGACAGATTGCAGAGCTTAGAGCGCATGTGATGCGGCTGTTAGGTGAGCCCGGTGCTGGTAGTTCTTCCTCTGATCCTGCGCCTGCTACAGACCAAAATGTTCGACATCACAGCAGCAGCCACTACCAGCTCCTGATCCCGATGCTGCAGACGATACCTTGGTCACCCCTCCTAGCGATACATCACATCCAGCAGGTACTCCTCCCGGCGATCCGACATCGGATCCTGCAGATGAGCAGCAGCGTAGATTTGATTTTGGACCTTTTTAGTTTTTCATTTGTATTTTGATATTTTGTTCAGTACAATAAAAATTACATTTTTATATTATTCTTGGATTGCGTGTGTGATATATATTTATATATGTCAATTTTCACATGTGCGAAAAAATTATTGTTTCATAATAATATTTAATTTTTTTTATTTTTTTTAACTTTTGCGACCGATTTGCTACCAATAATTAAAATTTTAAATTTACATTTTGCGACCGATTTGCGACCGATTTTAAAAATTGCGACAGATTTTTCTGCGACCAAATTTGCGACAGAGTTTCCAAATGAACCACGACTAAAAATTGCAACCGATTATTCAAGTTTGTGACCGATTATATCGGTCACTAATTTGCGACCGACAAAATCATCGGTCGCAAAAAACTTTGCGACCAGGGATTTTGCGACCGATGTATATCGGTCTCAGATCGGTCGCTAAGTGAAATTAGCAACCGATCTGTGCCATTTTGCGACTGATTGGTCTGTCGCAAAATGGCGTTTTTTTTTGTAGTGATAAGAGTTGAGTTGACAAGAATCTACGTGAGTAACTAGAACTTGGTTTCCATTAGGCAATTTAATGGGAGGACTATGATGATCACAAACATCAATTAAGAATTTTATATTGTGTATAATATGATTAGTGCAACCTGAATCAACAATTCAAGGATCATTTGGACAAAAGGAAAAACATGAAAGTTTACCTGCAAAATTGACAAGTGGACTAGAGGGATTTATAGAAGGCGGTTGTATTAAGGCTAAGACTTATTGAATTTTTTTTTTTAGAGTGAATGGTTAGCATTTTATGAATCCGAGCTAGATGTGCCTTGATCTACTATAGCTGCAAGAGGTTTATGAGTTTTATAACTAAAAAGATGTATCAGTCTCAGCAAATTCACCGTGTTCTTGCACATTTTGGTTTTATTTTAGGCTCTAATAGTCTTTCTAAACCATTTCTATTTTTCTTTTAAAAAAATACAATTCTATTTTTCTTGCTCAATCGATGCTATATTCAATCTCATTGATTAACCAACTCAAACAAACAGTTGTGCTAGATAGAAACATCGCAGAATGTATACGATTCATATATTTTACAAGGCAATACTTTGAAGTAGTATTCGAAGTTCAAATTTCCAACATGGGCTCTATGATATAGTTTTTCAACTAAAAGAAGGAAAGAATAATTTATTTACTAAGTGAAAAAGAATGAGCATAACAAACCTTGAATAAAAGAATTATTCCCCTATTTCAAAGAGTTAAGCAATATGTTAAAACCAGGAAATTAAAAAGAAAATTAATTATCTTCTAAAGGAGCATATGATTTCCTTGTTGTGATACTGAACTGTGTGGAAGACTTGAAAATGGATCCCCAAAAGGATTTAAAGGACTCATTTGATGCGTTTGTGATTGAGGATGTTGAGGTTGATACAGTTGTTGCTGTTGATGTTGTAGCATCATCTGTTGTTGCTGTTGTAACATCATTTGTTGTTGTTGTTGTTGAGTCATTGCCATTTGCACATTTGGTGGAGGTGGTACATTACTTGACATTGCAAATGGGTCATGTTGTTCAAATGGATTATTTTGCATAGTCATCATCCCTCCATATCCATAACCTGCATTTTGTAATTCTAGTTGTCTCCTCGCAGAATCATCTTCATATAAGCTATCTAGTAATAGCCTATCAAATCCACCAGCCTGATTCATTTTTTTTAAAAAACATCATTAAAATATTGTTTTCAATAATTAAAACTCTTGTAATTAATAAACTTTGCAAATTAACTTTAAATTAGGAATTAATATTAAGATTAGTGGAATTTTATTAATGTATCATATATACATTAGGTTAATTACAATATGCTCTTAGAAATTCACCTTAATTTATATATTCGAACATTATTATTTCAAGATTAACAATTTTAGTCCTTGATATTTGTTAATGGCTCCAACACTTTCAAAATATTCTATTTGTCATTAATGGTAATGTAAGAATTACATTAACTAATTTTGAAACTATGGAAACTAAAGATTATATGAAAACAAGTCTAACATAGTATTTTTAAATCTGATGAAAACTTGTCTGGATGTAATCTATGAGAAAATCTATGAACCAAATTAATAATAAAGATGTTTAAATATTTAATCAATATTTAAACCACTAATATATTTGTTTTTGTTAAACTGTTGTAAGAAATAAAAGTCATGAACTGAAAATGTCAATACAAAAAAAAAAAAAAAAAAAAAAAAAAAAAAAAAAAAAGAAACACTAACCAATTGGCTGCCTGTCACATGACTAGTATTGTTACTTGGTGCAGTAACAAGTGCTAGCTCCCATCCTGTTGCATTTGGCCCAACAAGTGCACTCAAAGCATCACTTGATGAAGATAAATTACCATTATCTGCATAAAAAAAAAAAGTGTTTAAATATAAAACTTATTCAATAAATTTAGTTCCATCAGGTAGAATTAATATGAAAATTACTTATTTTACGTTTGTATTTTACTAAAATATACTATTATGTTCTTGCATTTTCTGAAAATACATTAATTTTTCCTTATATTTCGTATCTGTTTACTATTTTGTCCTTCCATTAATTTTTTGTATTCTTTTGTCAATATTTATAATACAACTTCAGAAAAATTAACTATTTTATCTTTGTATTTAGCCAAATTAACTAGTTTTATCTACAATTTTTTGTAATTTTTTAATGGAAAAAATTAAAAAATTTGCCCTAAGGAAAAAATAAAGAAACAGATGCAAAAAAACAGAAAATTAGTATATTTAAAAAAATGCAAGGACAAACTAGTGTATTTAGACAAAATGCAAGAAAAATAGTAATTTTTTACCATAAAATTTAAGTAATATGAGAAAAGTTCCAAAAATTTCCTAAGCTCTTAGTAGCTGGATACTAATTAACATTGCATACAGAGAAACAGTAGTTGAGATAAAACTTCTTGAATGAATTAAATATATAAGAACCGGTTTACCTGTTGGAACAATTGCAAGAGCTAATGCGTTGCTTTCCTCTAATTGTATAGCTTTTTGATTTATTTCATGCAAACCCTACAACCAAAAACTTACATGTGAAAATAGAATATCATAACAAACCTAACAGAAACATTGAAAGAAGTGGAAAACTTGCAAGCAAATCTCCGGTATCATCATAAACAGATATCAACTGTGGAGATTCCACCACCTCTTCTTCAAGTTGAACGTCTTCTGATTTGTCCATTGCTGTTTCATTTTCATCAATTTTTTCAACCTCTTCTTCTATAGGTTCTTAAGGTTCTTCTTTTGCCTTAAGTTCTGGTACTTCTCTCTCTTGATGATATTCCTACCGTTCAACAATTATGTTTATTACAAACTAAAACATAGAGTAATGGTATTATTCTTATTACAGTAATGGTATTTATACAGAGATGAACCTAAAGTCATGAAAACTAAAAGGGAAAGAATACTAATTATACAAGAAAGTAAGGAATCGTAACTAATATGGAAAATCAACTACTATAGAAAAGAAATAATATATACAACTAATATAAGGCATGATTTTAGGCTTTAATAATCCCTTTAAGCTGGAGTATGTAAGTCATAAATACCCAGCTTGCAATGTAGAAAAAGAAACTTGTCCTTGACGAGAGCCTTTGTCAAAAGATTAATTGGCTGATTGGCAAAGAAAATTGATAAAGGAAGAAGAATGCCAACTTGAAGTTTCTCTCAAAAACATGATAATCAATTTCAAGATGCTTTATCTGCAAAACAAGATTAATAGTAATGTGATGATCAAGTTGATTATCACAATATAAAGGTGTAGGTTGCATTAAAGAAATCCCAAAATCTTTTAACAAATTATGCATCCAAACAACTCCTTTATTGGTAGTTGCCATAGCATGGTATACAGTTTCAAGAGAGGAATAAGAGAAAATAGTTTGCTTTTTTTCTTTTCCAAGAAATGAAACTTGTGCCAACAAATATATAATAACCTGTGGTAGACCATCTTATCATAGGACAACTTGCCCAATCAGAGTCGTAATAAGTAGTGCGCGAAAATGAACTAGATGAAGATAGAAGAATGCTTTGATCAAGAGTTTTGTTCAGGTATCGAAGAAAATGATGAGCAACATCTAAATGTGGCTTACGAGGTGCCTGCATAAATCGATTGAGAATATTAATAGGGAAAGCAATATCGGGTCTAGAGATAGTAAGATAAATAAGTCGACCAACTAGTCAATGATAAATAAAAGCAACTTCTAATAAAATCCCATTAGAATCTAAAAATTTAATATTGAGTTCCATAAGTGTGTCAGTTATTCGAGCATCAATAACAGTAGCATCATTGAGCAAGCCAAGGACATACTTGCGCTTACTCAAATAGATACTTTTAGTGAAGCGAGCAATTTCAATACCAAGGAAATATTTTAGTGAACCCAAATCCGTGATACGAAAATGGCTAAGAAGAAAAATTTTAAATTATTGAATGAGTGCTTACCATGTTATCCATATAAATTAGAGGAAAAAAAAAGTTAGGAATACGCCCTAAAATAAATAAAGAGATCAGCATGTGATTACCTGAGATCAAGAATGCATGAGAAAATGTGGAAAACCAATTGCGAGGAGCTTGTTTTAGTCGATAAAGTAACTTATGAAGCTTGCAAGCTAGAGAATACTCTCTTTTTTATCACATTTTTCAGGCAAGACATATAAACCTCTTCATTTAGCTATACATGAAGAAAAGCATTTTGAACATCAAGTTAGTGTAAAGGCCAATTTTTCACTGCAGTAATAGCTAAAAGAACATGCACTATCAATAATTTTACTATAGGAGCAAAATTATAATGATAATCAACCCCTTCAACCTAGATAAAATCTTTGGTAACTAGATGTCCCTCATATCTTTCAATACTATCATCATATCGCCTTTTGATTTTAAAAATCCATTTGCAACTAACTGGCTTCTTGTCATGAGGAAGAGGAATAATAGACCAAGTCTTTGTGTCTTCTAAAGCAAAAAGTTTAACATCAATGGCTTGCCTCCACTCAGGAAACCTAATGGCTTGGTAAAATTTGTAGGTTCAATATCAAAAGACAAAGGGCTAAGAAAATGCACAAAGGACAAGAAGTAAAATGATGATAAGAAAGAAAATCTTCAAGAGGATATTTCATACCTGAATGTAAAGACGAGTGACGAGATTAAGCATGAGAGCAATGATAATTTTTATACTTAGAAGGTAGGCAAATTTCTCATTGGAAGTAAAGCAGTGGTAGGTGCATTAGTGGAGGATCTTGAACTGAATGATATACAAGGTCTGTTGAATTTGTGGTTGGAGAAATAGTATTAGGAGAGGATAAGGAGAGGATGGAAGGGTCCATACTACTATCTTCTTCTATTGGAAAAGAGAGTGGAAATGAATCTTCAGTTTGCTTCTTGTACATGATGAAAATGTTTGTTCATGAAAATTTACATCATGACTAATAGAAATTTTTTGTGTGAAGTTAAAATATTTTATAATCCTTTTGACCATATGAATAGCTAATAAAAATTCTAGGTGAAGCCCGTTTATCAAATTTATATGTGATGTGAACATTAGGTCTAAAGCATAAACAACCAAATGCATGAAGATGTTGAAATGTTGGTGCCTTATTAAACGGTAACTCAAATGATGCTTTATAGTTGAGAGCTTTGGTAGGCATTTGTTTAGAAGATATGCAACGGTAAGAACACATCCCTCTAAGATTTAATAGGTAAACCAACTTGAAAACGAAGAGCCCGAGCTAAGTATAACAAGTGCCTATGTTTGTGCTTCACAACACCATTTTATTGTGGTGTGTGGGTGCAACTATGCTTATGAACAACACTAAGTGAATTGAAGGAGGGGGCAATATTATTAAAAAATTCAGTATCATTATCACTTCGAACCCATCCAATTGTGGCATTAAATTGTGTTTTTATCATGGAAAAAGAATTTTCAATGTAATGATAAACTTGAGACTTAGATTGAAGTAAGAAAATCCAAACACCATGAGAAAAATTATCCATGATAGTTAAAAAGAAATTTGCACCATTCAAAGAGGGGGTTGAATATGGTCCCTAAACATCAACATGAAGAGTTTAAAATAGGAATTCGTTGAAATAAAACTAATAGGAAATCATACACATCAACATGAAGAGTTTAAAATAGGAATTCGTTGAAATAAAACTAATAGGAAATGATACACCAGTTTGTTCTGCCAAAGGTCAAATAAGATATGGATGTTTATTGGAAAAATAATATTATTGATATGAGGTAATAATTTTAACATGTTGACCAGGATGTCTAAGACGCAAATGTAAAATATCCATAATTGAGGTTTTTACAGAAAGACCACCGTGCTCCTTTGCCAAACCTATAAACTTCTTCATCGCCAGGTCCTGAAACACACAAAAATGAAGAAAAACATAAACTGAACAATTAAGTGTTTGATGATTTTGCTAATGGAGAAGGAAGGAACATAAATCACATTTTTTATAAGCATGTAAGAGTTGAGTTGACAAGAATCTATGTTAAGTAGAACTTGGTTTCCATTAGGCAATTTAATGGGAGGACTATGATGATCACAAACATCAATTAAGAATTTTATATTTTGTATAATATGATTAGTGCAACCTGAATCAACAATTCAAGGATCATTTGGACAAAAGGAAAAACATGAAAGTTTACCTGCAAAATTGACAAGTGGACTAGAGGGATTTATAGAAGGTGGTTGTATTAAGGCTAAGACTTATTGAATTTTTTTTTTTTAGAGTGAATGGTAAGCATTTTATGCATCCGAGATAGATGTGCCTTGATCTACTATAGCTGCAAGAGGTTTATGAGTTTTATAACTAAAAGATGCATCAGTCTTAGTAAATTCACCGTGTTCTTGCACATTTTGGTTTTATTTTGAAAATGATCTTATAGGCTGAAAATTTGGATCATATTTACATTTTCAGGCTTCATACAACAACGAGACCCAAAATGACCCTACTTTCCGCAATAGTTATAGTGATAAGGAGGCCCATTTCCTTTTGATTGATTCCTTTGGGTTGCACTAAAAATAAGAACCATTAGTTGAGGCTACCATGGCTGATTTGTCTTGATAACTCACTGTATATATTAATCATTTTGATGGATCGTTGCTGTTCTTCTTGCAAGATCAATGAATAAGCTTTAGATATTGATGGCGGCAAATGATTCATCATAAGGAGTTGACTTCTCAAATGAATATAGGACTCCCCCATCAAAAATTAAATGACACGATGAAGTTCCTGAATACTATTGAGAATGGCACTACATGAACAAGCTTGACAATCATTATAAATCTCTAGTTCATCCCACAATCCTTTTAACATTGTATAGTAGTTGGCCACTGAATTATTCTACTGTATGTGATATATGGGACACTGGATTTCAAAAACTCTTATAGTATTTTGTTGAGAGAAGCGAACATGAAGATCTGTCCATACATCATAGGCTTTCTTTATAGAAATTACACTATTAGTGATTTCTTGAGATACAAAATTGAGCAACCAAGATAAAATCATTTTGTTACAATGACTTCAAAGAGCGTATGAAGATGATATTAGATGAGGCTACTTGATATTGCTATCAATGAATTCTTTTTTTTTTTTTTTTTTTTTTTGCTTCAAAATCCATGGTGATAGCATGATATTCTATATAGGATAATTGTCTCCCGTTAGGAATTGAGAGATTAATATGGTTCTCGGACTGTCAAAATGATGCTCAAACAAACAGTTGTGCTAGATAGAAACATCGCAGAATGTATACGATTCATATATTTTACAAGGCAATACTTTGAAGTAGTATTCGAAGTTCAAATTTCCAACATGGGCTCTATGATATAGTTTTTCAACTAAAAGAAGGAAAGAATAATTTATTTACTAAGTGAAAAAGAATGAGCATACCAAACCTTGAATAAAAGAATTATTCCCCTATTTCAAAGAGTTAAGCAATATGTTAAAACCAGGAAATTAAAAAGAAAATTAATTATCTTCTAAAGGAGCATATGATTTCCTTGTTGTGATACTGAACTGTGTGGAAGACTTGAAAATGGATCCCCAAAAGGATTTAAAGGACTCATTTGATGCGTTTGTGATTGAGGATGTTGAGGTTGATACAGTTGTTGCTGTTGATGTTGTAGCATCATCTGTTGTTGCTGTTGTAACATCATTTGTTGTTGTTGTTGTTGAGTCATTGCCATTTGCACATTTGGTGGAGGTGGTACATTACTTGACATTGCAAATGGGTCATGTTGTTCAAATGGATTATTTTGCATAGTCATCATCCCTCCATATCCATAACCTGCATTTTGTAATTCTAGTTGTCTCCTCGCAGAATCATCTTCATATAAGCTATCTAGTAATAGCCTATCAAATCCACCAGCCTGATTCATTTTTTTTAAAAAACATCATTAAAATATTGTTTTCAATAATTAAAACTCTTGTAATTAATAAACTTTGCAAATTAACTTTAAATTAGGAATTAATATTAAGATTAGTGGAATTTTATTAATGTATCATATATACATTAGGTTAATTACAATATGCTCTTAGAAATTCACCTTAATTTATATATTCGAACATTATTATTTCAAGATTAACAATTTTAGTCCTTGATATTTGTTAATGGCTCCAACACTTTCAAAATATTCTATTTGTCATTAATGGTAATGTAAGAATTACATTAACTAATTTTGAAACTATGGAAACTAAAGATTATATGAAAACAAGTCTAACATAGTATTTTTAAATCTGATGAAAACTTGTCTGGATGTAATCTATGAGAAAATCTATGAACCAAATTAATAATAAAGATGTTTAAATATTTAATCAATATTTAAACCACTAATATATTTGTTTTTGTTAAACTGTTGTAAGAAATAAAAGTCATGAACTGAAAATGTCAATACAAAAAAAAAAAAAAAAAAAAAAAAAAAAAAAAAAAAGAAACACTAACCAATTGGCTGCCTGTCACATGACTAGTATTGTTACTTGGTGCAGTAACAAGTGCTAGCTCCCATCCTGTTGCATTTGGCCCAACAAGTGCACTCAAAGCATCACTTGATGAAGATAAATTACCATTATCTGCATAAAAAAAACGTGTTTAAATATAAAACTTATTCAATAAATTTAGTTCCATCAGGTAGAATTAATATGAAAAATTACTTATTTTATGTTTGTATTTTACTAAAATATACTGTTGTGTTCCCGTATTTTCTGAAAATACATTAACTTTTCCTTATATTTCGTATATGTTAACTATTTTGTCCTTCCATTAATTTTTTGTATTCTTTTGTCAATATTTATAATACAACTTCAGAAAAATTAATTATTTTATCTTTGTATCAAATTAACTAGTTTTATCTACAATTTTTTGTAATTTTTTAATGGAAAAAATTAAAAAATTTGCCCTAAGGAAAAAATAATGAAACAGATGCAAAAAAACAGAAAATTAGTATATTTAAAAAAATGCAAGGACAAACTAGTGTATTTAGACAAAATGCAAGAAAAATAGTAATTTTTTACCATAAAATTTAAGTAATATGAGAAAAGTTCCAAAAATTTCCTAAGCTCTTAGTAGCTGGATACTAATTAACATTGCATACAGAGAAACAGTAGTTGAGATAAAACTTCTTGAATGAATTAAATATATAAGAACCGGTTTACCTGTTGGAACAATTGCAAGAGCTAATGCGTTGCTTTCCTCTAATTGTATAGCTTTTTGATTTGTTTCATGCAAACCCTACAACCAAAAACTTACATGTGAAAATAGAATATCATAACAAACCTAACAGAAACATTGAAAGAAGTGGAAAACTTACAAGCAAATCTCCGGTATCATCATAAACAGATATCAACTGTGGAGATTCCACCACCTCTTCTTCAAGTTGAACGTCTTCTGATTTGTCCATTGCTGTTTCATTTTCATCAATTTTTTCAACCTCTTCTTCTATAGGTTCTGAAGGTTCTTCTTTTGCCTTAAGTTCTGGTACTTCTCTCTCTTGATGATATTCCTACCGTTCAACAATTATGTTTATTACAAACTAAAACATAGAGTTGTATGTCTCAAAGGTAAATTTAATCGGTACATTTTAATGGATACTGTAAAAATAGATAAATTGTGATAAAAAAGATTATATATATATATATATATATATATATATATATATATATATATATATATATATCAACTAGCTCACTTTTTTTTATTACATGCATCTCTCGCATTGAACCTCTAAAAAATGGGTCTAACTCGTCTTCTGATTAGAAATTTATGTTAAAATCAATAAATAAATAAAAAATTGAGTAGATTGCATGTTAGGATCAATTTTGGGGCAAATTAATAAAATTTGGTTGTGTTCGGCAATAACTTTTAAAGTAGCTTTTAGCATTTTGATTAAACACTATTTTTTATAGTATTCAGTAACATAGCATTTGAACTGGCTTTTTTAGAGGTTAAGGTAGTGTTCTAAGGCTTAAGTAGCTGATCAAAATGCTAAACACTATTTTTTTTTAAATATTCAATAATATACATTTGAACTAGCTTTTCAAAAGTTAATGTAGATTTTTATAAAAGTTACGTCCCTATAACATTTTGCTGTTAGGAAAAGTTATTAAAACAGCTAAATATTATTAAAACAGCTAATATCTACCGAACCATTTAATTTTGCCGAACAAGCCCTAAGTAAAAATTAAGGCAGCAGTCTTATCAAGAGATTTGTCTACGGTACTTGGCACTGACAATCTTGGGTTTAGCTTTAAAATTTCGACCTCGTTTTCTCATCTCCAACCTCTATCTTAACTTCCATTGTTTCTCTAGAAAACCTTGCCCAACAAGATTTGATGGAATCTCTCCCATTCCAAAACATGAAAGTAACAAGATTTGAGTTTGGTTTACCAAAGATTTCAGGGTCGGGTTTGTTATGGAGTTCTTAAGGTTGGTTTATGTCGCCAATTTTCCATTCCTAACATAAAGTGTCCATTCCTAACATCAAGTGTCCATGCCTCACCTCAAGTTTCGTTCATGGCACTAAGTATAGCTTATCCAACATCTTCTCTTGGATTAGATTGTACATAATGGTTTATGAGTTTTGAGGTCATATGAACTTGAATTGGAAAGACTTAGGTTTTAGTGCGAGTTTGTGTTTTATGAGTAAATTGGCATGCTTTTATTGTGTTTGATGATTTTAGAATGATAAATGGATGTTGAGTAATACGAGTTAAGGGTTGTATTAAATGAAATTACCATCCAATCATGTTTATCGAAATTTTTTGAATTAAATTAGGTTTTTGGGTCGAATTGAACAAACTGATGAATGATGAATAATTTATGATATTAAATAATTCTAACATTGATTGATAGTGTTCATAACCATTTCAAGGTTATATTGCATCTCACCATTTTTGGGAGTTTCGGCGTATGTATGACCATGAACTTGAGAAATGATATTTTAATGTTTGGTGGGGGTAATTTTAATGATTCGTTTTATAGTCATTTTAAGTTTGAATTGCTTGGATGAGCCTTTGAATCTTGTTTTATTAGGTATTGTCTTAAGAATTGTTCCTCTAGGTTATGGTTTGAGACTATGTTGGAGTATTAGATTAATAAAGTAAGACGCATGGTTTGTTCTAGTTTGAGTTATATTTGCCTTGGATTATGCATTGGTGTTTGTTAAAATAAAATAAAATAAAAACCATGATGACAAAAATTAAGTTCTTACCAATCTTTTATGAACAGAACCCATTTGAGGTGCTTCCTTGATATATTCTTCCATTGTTGCAAGAAAAGATGGAGGTGGCTGCTTGGAAGAAAAGTTTGTAACAATATATAATTAGCATACACTAAAATTTTTTATTCCGTAAATCATAATAGAATATAAAGTAATATAATCAAATGCAGTTTCAGTGCAATGTTTATATTAAAATAACTTCTATTTATATTACATTTCATTCTATTTCTGCTTATTAAATAGAAAGAAAAACCTGTCTCAATGTTGGAAATTGAAAGTTTCTGGCTAGCTCCAAGCCCTTGCAATATTCGTAAAATTCAGCAAGCTTTTCAGCCTGAATAACAAAAGATAAGCTTATAAATAAATTTAACTATAATAACTAAGTCTTAATCTCAAATGAATCGGATTTTGGTCATAACATGAAATTCTTATTTTGTGAATTAAGACATAAATATATAGTTTAAACCTGCTGGCCAGCTCGTTTGTATATATTGAGTGCTTTCACCGCATCATGCCTTGACATATCAAAAAACTGAAAAAGAATTTCCAGTTTCTGTTAGTATAAAATACCAAAATTCTTGAAATATATATAAATAATATATTAGCAAGGAAATTAGGTGACTAAAAAGTATTTACCATGTCTACAAGATTAATGATTCCATCATTAATTGCACAATATATTTTAAAGCTCTCCTTTAAAACCTACACCGAAAAAAAAAAAAAAAAAAAAAGAAGTAAGCCACATTTATAATATGTATTTCATATAAGAAAACATCAAATTATAATTCATACCAAAGCCAACGCATATTGTACAAGATAATTGCAATAAGCTGTTCCTTCAGGCTACAAAAATTAGAAAACAATAATAAAATTGGAACGCAATTTAAAACTGAATAAGAAAAATAAAATAAAATAAAAAATTTGAATAAGTAATGTTCGTCATTACGTGGCAACCAACTAGGCGAAACAGAAGTTGTTGGAGTGCAGGTAGCTGATCTAATAGAGCATCACGATTCAAAAGTCTTGTTCTACTATGTGCCTGTCATTCCAAATAAGGGATACGACAAATATTCTAAAAACTAAATGAATAAAATAACGATTTTTTAAATTTTATTAATTAATATCTTATTTTCTTTTTTAGTATTTTTTATAACTAGTCTTGTTATAATTGCTATTCAAGTCTAGCTGAGGCGATGGTTAAAAGAAAATAGAGAAACACAATTCTACTATATATAAAATGAAACCAGTGAAAATCATAAAATAAACGTAAAATAAATTTCACGTTCATAAATATTAAAATACAAACCAAAATTCATCTGGCTTCCATCCCTAAATTCAATATGCACTTAAATTTTCAACTGAATTATTTTATTACATAAATATTTTAAATTATATAATGAGTTTTAGTGGTTAGTAGGTACCCACAGCTTTAAACTCACATCGATCAAATCCAAGGATAATTAATTTAATATCCATATCCATTTCGAATCTATTTAAGTAATATCTATACATATTTTAAATAGATTTTCATGAATTGCGTGCTTGCAAAAAATCCAACCCACTTCTATCTTAGTTAAAACTGATAGTGCGAGCCTCCACACTTAACACATTAGCATTGATTAGAAAACACATTAAAAACTCAAGAAAAAAAACTATATTTTCCTCTAAAACTTATTAGAAATTAGCATCATGTAACTCCCCCAATCAATCAAAAGGGTTAGGTTTTTTCTTCTCTCAATTAAAAAAATTATTATTAAAAAA
Organism: Jatropha curcas; assembly: GCF_041381405.1. Lineage (NCBI taxonomy): Eukaryota > Viridiplantae > Streptophyta > Magnoliopsida > Malpighiales > Euphorbiaceae > Jatropha > Jatropha curcas. The sequence continues at coordinate 21,937,917 of NC_143158.1, read as the reverse complement.
ATTGATTAAAATTGTAAAAGAAGTGTTAAAATTGTAAAGAACCTTGGTTGCTGCGGGTGATGACTTGGTCAAACGTTCAGCCTCAATATCATACTTTAAAATCCTAAAACACTCTAACCTTTCCTCCAAAAAAAGAGCATACGTGCGAACCCATGCAGAGCAATCCCAGGCTACATCACAACAAATTAATATTAAAATTTAATATTCAATATTGAAAGTAAAGCATTTAGCATTTTTTTTTATATTAAAATTAAAGAATTATAATTTATGAAAAAGAAATATACCCATTGGACTTGAGTCATCTTTGAAATTTGATATTTGGAGAATATTTCCTCTATGTGCATAATTTAAAAGCTCTTCTCGAAATGTAGGGTCTCCCTCTCTCAATGTTCGATGAATCACAATCAATGTCTTTATCGCAACCTGTTAACAACACAAAATTCCACTTATAAAATAATGTTTTTAACAATTCACCTTCGCAAAGAGCCAGTGAAAGATCAAGAAATTAACTCAGATATCATATTAGAAAATGTCTAATTTATCATAATATCCCAAACTTTATACATTTTTATAATTTTACTTTATTTTGACTTTTTTTTTTTTATCAATTTTACTATAATTTCGCCCTTTTGTAGCAATAGTATTCTTAATTGCAATTATGGATAGAATTACAACGAAAAAGTATTTTTCATTCTTTTTTTAAATTAATAATAAAAATAAAATTTTAAATGTCTTTTGAATATCAAATTATATTCACGTTGTTTAGGTTTTGTGCTTACTTTTAACATGAAATGACCTAAACCATTTTGGTTGGTTTATCTTTCTCATTATATGTTATTTAGTCTACTTATATTTATCTAATGTGGAATTACTCATATACTTCAACAAGACTGGATGAATGTATTAGAAGAATATTTTTCACGTTATTTAATAAAATGTGTAATGCATAAATTTGGCCTTGAATTTTAACTAATTCTCCTTGTAGTTCTCTAAACTTTGAAGGGATTTGATAATCATCTTATACTTTCACATTTCAGTAATAACTGTGCCTTTTACCAAAATGGAATAACTTTGCAGGGGCATTCAACTATGACCCTACACTTTCATATTTTATTTTGTCGAAAGATATAATTATTACTAAAATATGAAAGTATGGAGGCATAATAGGTCTTGATTAAAGTTTAGGAGGCCATAAGGATAATCGCCTAAAGCATAAGGTCAAATCTATACATTAGGCTACTTAAGAAAGATAAAAATAATTTAATTCATATTATGATTATTTCGTGCGAATGCAACTCCCTCCATCTCATATATATATATATATATATATACACACACACACACACGTTCACTTTCCTTTTTCTTTTGTCCCAACTTTTCTTTTTCTTTTGTTCCAAAATATAGTCCTATATTTTTTTTTTAAGAAAATAAATGATTGTATTAAAAGGAAGAATCCAACACAACGAAAGGCCAAATAGAAGAAAGGACATCCTCAATCCAAATAGCAACATCAAAGAAAGAAAAAGCTAATTCAGCTAACCCATGGACAAAATATAGTTCTATTTTCTATTTTAAAAGATCATTTATTATTTAATTTCTTAATATACTCCTATTTAATGCATAGTTATATTTCCAATTGTATATACTGCAATCATTAATAGAGGAGTATTTCAGGAAAAAACTAAAAAAAATATATAGTTTAATTATATATTATCTTTATTCCATAATACTATTTGTTAACAAATTTTTTTTAATTTACGTGAAATTCAAACTAGACCTATATACACGTGATGGAGGAAGTATTTTACACTGATTGCGTAAGAAGTGTCAACGGAGGAAAATATTTTCAAGTTATTCATTACTAGTGTTTAAAATCTTCCTAGAAATTTAGCAACCTTTATATATATATATATATATATAGCCAGAGAAATTTAAAAGGGAGAAGAAATTACAATCCAATTTCTTGTCTTTGATAATCTCCTGGCAAGAGCGTGAATGCAATATGCCACATCTGCTCGTGGACGTATTACTGAAGTTGCTGAAAAGATCTCTGCATATTATCCAAAACCCAAAACCAAATCAGGTTAATGGATATTCGATTTTAGGGTTCCTTTTTTCTTATCATACTATCTTTTTCATAGACCAAAATTATATAAACTTAAACTCAATCATCTAAGGAAACCAAATCCTACATTTCCATTAAGAGTTTCAGAATTATATAAGAAATAATCTAAACTAAAAAAAAAAAAGAAAAGAGAGAGCATTTTAATGAGGTGTTCTTTTATGTTATAAGAAGGTTTCATTTCAATAGAGATAGAGATCATCCATTTATACATAAGCTTGGGAAAAAAAAAAAATTAAAAAAGGTATTGAATCAGAAACTCATGCCTAACTTCAAAATCTAGGTGTCAAATTTGAAGCGCTATAGAAATAAGAACGTTTCAAAGTCTTTGAACAAACAATATAGAATAAAAATCAAATAGGTTTTTTATTTAAACTTTTTTTACTAATTTAAAACTTAAATAAATTCAAATTATAATAGAAATAAATTTTTGAAAATGTAATGCATAAATGCATATATATATAAATTTTATAAACCTACTTCGAACATGGCGTTCTTTGGGAGGGCACTCAACGTGATTGGTGGCCTTTACGATCGCAATATCCAATTCCTTTTATTGAAAAAGAAAAGAAAAGAAAATCAAAAACTATAAAACTAATAAATGCAAAAAATAAAAAAATAAAAAAAAATTCAGATTCTCCTAAAATGAAAATGAACAAGATCTTTGAAGAACAATTACCTTAAATTCACTATTAACCTTGGCAAGCCCAACCGTTGTGCTGTCTTTAAGTGCCCCATAGGCTTTTCTGAAACTCGTAAAGGTTCCCATTGTAATATTTCCTTTCTCAACTGGGAAAAAATATATACATAAAAGAACACAAAAAGAAATTATGAGGAAATGTAGATTTCTTTTTGTGTCTCGATTTGAGAGAGGGAGAGAGAAGAGAGTTTTGTTGGTTTTTTCCTTTTTGCTTTCCTCGAATTTTTGTAAATGTTTGTATTTTCTTTTTGGGATATTCACTATTACTTCCAAAATGTGCGCAACAACATGAGGACTAATTATAAGAAAGTGACAATCTAATAATTTTCACTAATTAATTATTAATTTTTTATAACAAAAATTAGTTTCTTTTCACTTAATTTGAGAATGAAAATCTAATTATTAATTATTTTATATGTATTGGAATAATTATTAAAAAAAATATTATTTTCCCTTCCATTTAACCAAAATACAGCGATGGATGTAAAAAAAATTTTTGGGGTTTTAATTTTATGAGGACTCAATTTTCAAAAAATCCACAGGCATCTGAAGGAACTTTATAAAAAAAAGAGAGATCAATGGACCCATCTTTTTAACGTGTATCTGCTAGATATATATAAAAATATACTTTTTCCGTTTCATTTTGTTTTTATTTGTATGGCTTGACAAAACACATATTAAGAATTTAGTCCATAAAAATTATTCACTATTACTTCCAAAATGTGCGCAACAACATGAGGACTAATTATAAGAAAATGACAATCTAATAATTTTCACTAATTAATTATTAATTTTTTATAACAAAAATTAGTTTCTTTTCACTTAATTTGAGAATGAAAATCTAATTATTAATTATTATATATGTATTGGAATAATTATTAAAAAAAAATATTATTTTCCCTTCCATTTAACCAAAATTAAATGATATATACAGCTATGGATGTAAAAAAAATTTTTGGGGTCAACATATAAAAAAAATATTATGAAAAGGGTTTTAATTTTATGAGGAGTCAAATTTAAAAAAATCCACAGGCATGTAAAGGAACTTTATAAAAAAAAAAGAGATCAATTGACCCATCTTCTTAATGTGTATATGCTATATATATAAAAATATACTATTTCCGTCCTATTTTGTTTGTATGGTTTGACAAAATACAAATATTAAGAATTTAGTCAATAAAAATTATTTTGGCATTTTTTACTCTTAACTTATTAAAATATTAATAAAAGTCATTCATTTAATGAACAATCATAAATATTATTATAGAAAAAATAATTATTTAAATATATAAATTTAGAAATCATGCAAGCATTTTGAAACATCTAAAAAAGGAATAAGAAGAAACAATTATTACATATATCATTTTTTATTATTAGTAGATAAAAAAATAATTTTTATGCAATCAAAGCCTTAGTATAATGGTTAACAATGAGACATTGAAGCCTTTATTCTCCACATTTATTGAGTTTGGTTGTAACTTTCATCTTTATATGGATTTGTTTTGCCCTTGATGGATTTGTAATTTGTGCCATATAATATTAAAAACTAATTTTAAAAATAGAATAAATTAAAAATAATTTCTGTGAAGAATAAAGATGAATAAAAACTAATTAAATAGCTAATTATAGTTAGCATCACAAACACCAAAGAAGTACTATATATAGTGATGTTATTTAAGATTATTTATTTTTAATACTAATATTTTATATTATCATGATATTATAGTTAAGAATTATAACGAAAAAGACATGCTATATATTATAATTTGTAATGATATTACATTTGATTATTATAGTACTAATAATATACAATCTGCTAAAATGTTAATTATAATCATAATCATAGTAAAAAAAATGTATATAATTAATTTATCTAAAATGAATTATCATTATTCATTTTTACATTTAATTACACTGAAAGCAATAAAGTATTAGATTTATTTTGTTGTCAAGTGTAGTTTAATTAAGTTGTTTAAAAATATAAGTATGATTAAAAATACAGCAATATTATTAATTATACATAATATATAGTGATGTTATTTAAGAGGAACAGTGACAGAAGAAAAGAAAAAAGGAAAACCAAGCAGAATTTTTGATAGCCTTGATCGGATGGTTGATCTTTAGCCCATCTTGATGAAATTTTGATATCTTGTCCTACTTACATAGCTCTAAAAGGTGACCGATTCTGATTCTTAGTTTGGCTCTCTCTATCAGTGAGATATACCCACTTTATCTCTTGTATTGTTATTGAAATCCACATTTTCGGTGAAGATTAAGTTTTTAACAGCCAATGTTGTACCTTGATGATGTTGGTGTAGTCTCTAGTTAATCTAGAGAGAAACTCTGTGTAACCCATTAATTTTATTAATAGAAGATTTTGAAGTGGATTACGTGTTTTTTCCTTTCTTGTAAGAGGATTTTCCACATAAAAATTAGTGTATTTGTGCATTACTATTTTTGTTATTTTGCTTGGCTGTTATTAATATTATTATCTCCCCCTGACATTCAACTAGGGAGGTTCGCCATATCCGCCATCTTTTTGTAAGCAATAGCTTCTCTATTGATAAAGCTTTGCTCATCATATCAAAGTTATTATAAGTTGTGCGTATTTTCTCAAGCTGAAACTTGAATCCAGTGTTACCTCACATCAATATGTTTTGACCTGGAATGAAAAGTTGAGTTCTTGCTAAGATGAATATCGTTCTGATTATTACAGAATAACACATATCCTCCTGTTTAAGGCTCAATTCTTATAGGAGTTTCTTCATCCACAAGAGTTCTTTTCTTGATTTTGTAATTGTAATATACTCGGTCTCAGTGGAAAGATAAAGTACACGTTTCTGTAACTTGCCGCTAAGACACTACTACTCCTATAAAAATCATCAAGTACCTAGAAGTGGATTTTCTTGAATCCACATCACTAGCCATGTTTGCATTCATATATCCATCCAATGCAGGTTTACCATTACCAAAGCATAGATAGACTTTAAAAGTACCTTTGAGATACATGAGAATCCATTTCACTGAATTCTAGTATTCTTTACCTAGATTTGAGGAAAATCGAGTAACCACCAACAACATGAGCAATAGCTGGCCTTGTGCATACCATGGCATACATCAAACTACCAATCACATATGGATAAGGCACTTTTTTTTATCTCTTCTTTATCTTTCTCACTTGAAGGACACTGACTGGAACTTAAATTGAAGTGGCCTGCAAGTGGAGAGCAATTTGGTTTTGCATTGCTCATATTGAATATGTGGAGAACTTTCTCATATATTTCTTAAGATGACCACAACTTTTTATTTTTCCCGTCTCAAGTAATCTTCATTCCAATAATCTATTTTGTCAATTCCAAATCCTTCATTGTAAAGAACTTACTAAGCTCCTTTTTCAAGCTATAGATTTTCATAGTATCATAGCCTGCAATCAACATATCATCCACATACAATAAGAGAATAAGAAATCACTATCTATGAACTTTTCACAAATACACAATGATCAGAAGTAGTTTTCTCATAACCATGGTTCACGGGAAGGAATCAAATGTACTACTGCCTAGGAGCTTATTTGAGGCCATATAAGCTCTTCTTCAACTTTTATACCAAGTGCTCTTTGCCTTTGAATTGGAATCCTTTTGCTTGCTCCATCTAAATTTCCTTCCTTAAGTCACCGTGGGGGAAAGCAATCTTCATATCAGGTTGTTTAATCTCAAATTCATGTTGGTTGTCAAACCAAGCACAACTCTAATAGAAAACATCTTCCGCTGGTGAGAAAATTTCTTAATCTCTTTACAACCAGTCTAACCTTGTACCTTAGTTATGAGCTGTTTTATTCAGTATTTAATATGAAAACCCGTTTGTTCTTCAATGCTTTTGATAAGTGTTATTTTTATAGAATTTTTTTAATATAGTTTTATTAGGATTCTTTAGTATTTTTATTACTTTAATTAGTTTTTATTTATATTTTTGATTAGAGCTTCCTTGAATCACATTTTACTTGATCTTGGGGAATTTGCAGTATTTCTATAGGAAACCAACCAAAAATACAGAAAAGAGTTTTTCTAGGTTCGGAATCTAGCACGCCCTAGGCGTGTCATCTAGCACCCTCATGCTGTGTTGAATTAAATAGAGACTCAGAAGCTAGCACGCCCAAACCATGCCAAAGAGCATGCTCGTGCTACAAGACGTTGTCGATCCTTGAGTGTGCTCACTCTAGCACGACCCGTGCTGCAAGTACCTTATAGTCCCCAGACCCTAGCACACCCAAGCCGTGCCAGAGAGCACACTCGTGTCGCAAGTAATTGTCGATCCTCGAGCGTGCTCATCTAAGCACGACTCGTGCTACAACCACCTCAGGGACTCAAAGCCTAGCATGCCTAGACCATGCCGAAGACCAGACTTTAACTTAGGTCGAGAACATCAGTTCTAGCCCGTACCTCTTGCATGGACCTGCATGAGATGGTTTTTTGACGTGCCAATCAAGTAAATCTTATTTAGACGCTGAAAGAGTCCTAATTGGGGAGAAATACAAAGCCTATATTGTTTTCTACATCAAGGAGATTTCTTACTCAATAGGAGATCCACTTTCCTAAAGGATCACGAAGATATTTTCAGAAAGTCTATAAAAAGAGAGAGACTAGCTATGATTGAGGGTGATTTTCCATATTCCATCTTTTGTTCTATTAATTCCTATATAGTTTTCTCTCTTCAAGACTTCAAGTGCTGAAGATTGGTGTCAAGATTCAAGGAAGACGTTCAAGCTTATCGTTGACTAGTTTTTATTCTAAACTCTCTTTTTATTTGTTATTCTTTATGAGATTATTTACAAATTCAATTGAGTTTTATTTAATTACTATGTCAAACTAAACTCTCATACTAGGGATTTGATGTAGCTTAATTTCAATTCCAATTTATAATATTAGATTTATTTTTCTTTGTTCAAAGTATAATTTATTATTGAACTTAATGCTTCCAGGCAGAGTTTTTCCCCTGGATTGATTTATTTCATTAATCACTATCGAGAAAAGGGTTTTCGATATGAAAAAGGTGATAAAATACATGGGAATAATAACTTGATGTGGAAGCTATATGGTTTGACTCATAGGAGGTTTTCATAAGTTAATGACCTTAGGTTATAAATTCATAAACAAACCATAAAACTTAATGATTTAATTCATGTTTGATTACACTATTGGAAGATAGATAATTAGACTGAGTTAAAATAGCTAGCAATACATTGGGAGAGCTTGTTAGTGATTTTAGGGTTGTTTCCCCTACTTGAACAATTAAAACTGATTATCAAACTAATAAAATAAATTGGATAGAATTAAGTGAAATCAAAATCCCTAGTAGCTTTTAATCCTTGGTTTCTTTTCATTGAATTGTCTTGTTTGATTTCTTTTATTTCTCTTTTTACTTATTTAGATTTTCGTTAAAATAATTCTCCTTATTTTCGTTTAAATAATAGTAAGTTAACACAATTTTGGTACTTGGTATACAATCCTTGTGGGATGATACTCTACTCATTATTTAATACTTGTTGCGATTTCGTACACTTGCAAAAAAGCCTGTCAGCTTTCTTGCCCTTAGCAGTTTCTCCAATTCATATGTATGATTCTCATGCAAGGATTTCATTTCATCTTCCATGCCTTTCAATCACTCTTCCTTATGGCTATTTTCCATGGCCTCTTAATATTCTTCTGGTTCTCCACTATTAGTCAACAACACATATTCATTGGAAGAGTATCTTTGGAAAGATATTCTACCTCTTGTAAATCTTCTTAACTGAGGTGGTTCTTCTGTAGGGGCTGACTAACATCATTCTGCATAGGTTTACCATCATCTTATTACTTATCTCCTTATCACCCTATGGTACTGCAGGAGGTTTTGTGTCAAGATCAACAAGCAACTCATTGATAGACTTTGGCTTCTCATTTTTCTTAAGGTCTTCAATGGTTTGGTCTTCTAAGAGCACTACATCTCTACTTTTTACAATCTTCTTTTCAATTAGATCCCATAGCTTGTACCTAAATTCTACATATCCATAACCCAAGAAGATACACTGCTTTGACTTGGAATCAAGATTGGATCTTAAGGTTGCGATTATTTTTCCAACCTTTCTATAAAAAGGAAAGATGGAAGTGGGACAGACTTGGTTGATTTTATTTAATAAAATGGTTTTCTCTTTATTAAACCTGTTTTATTGATCCTCAGAAATGGCGATCCTTTTGAAAAAGGGATTGTAAAAAGGATCTCTTACATTGGTAAGAGTTTTTAGTTTTAGGAGTCGCCACCCCCCTTAGGGAAAATTTTCAAATTAAGTCTATTCTTTGGGATTGACTAACTCGATTTTAAACCAGAGATAGGATTCAGGGGTTAGGTACGATATTGGGAAGGTTTTAGGCACCCATATTGCCCGATTAAATCGACCTCCTCGTTGTCCATTAATTCACAATAAATAATATTACGATTGACTAGAATTGAAATGAAAAAATGATATTAATGCAATTTTGAAGAAATGACAATCATGCAAATAATCTCAAACATTTGACATAAAATTAAATCATGCAAAGAAGGGGGGGGGGTGAGGAGAAAAGATTATAAACCAATATCCTAATGTAAAATCTACCCTTAACGTCCCTCCAAAATCTCCCAAAATCCAATTAATATTACAAACAAGCATTTATTAGGAATCCAATTAGGACCCTTTACATTTAGCCAATATACAAACTAAAACCAAAGCAATAGAGAAGCATTCATACAACATAAATACAATTATAAAAGGCATTTACATAATCACAACCACATACACAGAATCATAAAATATTCATTCATCCAACAAATAATTAAATGATACATGTTTATGATCAAAGGTTAATGAATAAAGGGTTAGTGCAACAATAATCATAGTACAATGACTAAAGGGGCATAAATTTAAAGGATAGAATATTAAAAGTGCTTGAAAGTAGAGGACATTAAATTAAAGTCAATAATTTAAAAATTAAGACAAGATTAGAGTTCAAGGTGTTGATGTTCATCATGAATGATGAATAAATACACCTATCACTACTCAAAATCTTGTTTATTGATGTTTATTGAATCCATTTGTGAACAAAAATGCATCCTAGACAATAAAGGTTGGAGCTTTGCCATTGGATGTCCGAATCGGGTTAGTTTATTGATTATTAACATTCTAGACTTCTAAAATGAAGTGCCTAGTGCCACAGAGAGAAGTGGCATGCACCACTTGCATGGGTTGTGTGCCGTATATAATGGCACTAAGCATTTCCCTGATCAGAAAGCCGTAGAGAAAAAACAGAGCACAAAGAGGGAGTTTGTGGAGAAGTGGCGCACTCCACACGTAGTGGCTTGCGCCACTATGGTTCTCAGTGCACGACTTCATCACAGACAGACTCTTTTGGTTGATCCTAGGTTTCCCTCAAAACTGGGCTCACAAATGGTGATTTGACACTAAAATAGAATGAAAAAGAGATGGAGAAAAGGATTAAAGGCCCTCAAGAACTACCTTTTGAAGATTTCCCAAAGCTTAGGTAAGAATGGATAAAAAAACCCAAAAGTCGAGTTATTGATCCAACAATCCGAGTTTGAGATTAAATTAACGTTTTGGATTTTTCAATAATTCTTAAGGTTTTTTTTAATCAACAAAAGATGTTTAATAACTTATATCAAAGTAGGAACACAAGTTCTTCTTTGATTCTTAGTTAAGTTTTGAAAATACAAGAGTTTCCTTAAGGTTTCCCAAAAATCCTCCTCAAGACAATTTCCAATGCCCTATTTATAGGCAAATGGGAATGTGTAGCCCTATTTTAGTGCTTATGTGGCAAAATGCCATTGGTGGGCCCTAAAATAGGGCCAGGCCCATTTTTAGAAAATCAGACCTAGAAACACGCAAAATGAGGCAATGCACCGGGTGGGCTCGACGCGCTTCTTGGGCCCAATTTCATTAGGAAATGCCTGATGACTCAAAAAAGTAAAAATAGTTAAAGACGTTTATTATCTTTGTCATGGACCATTGATCCAAAAATCGAGACGACTGGGAATCTCGATCCAAACTTATGTAGAAGAAGACGGTTTATCATCATTGAGCCTTTAAGGCCAAAATTTGAGCGTCTACAGTTTGTCCCCACTTTGATGATATTTTTCATTTTGAGTAAGATGTCGTCAAAGTATAAAGTAGACACGTTAGTAAGAACATACTTACCTGGTAGTTGTTGAGTCGCCTTATCTGGTTAAGACAGAGCAGGTGTCCTTTGGACAAGGTTTGGTTTCTTTAAACGACTTGGATGGACGAAGTGCGCCATTTTGGCGGCTTTGCTGATGTGAGGTGCCATTTCAGTAGTTTTAACTAAAATGCTCGGCCTGGGGAGGTTGTCCTTTTGGACGCGTGATGCAGATGAACTGCGCCATGGTGATTATTGGCGGCTTCAACGGATGTGTGCCTTCTTTGAAGGGCTTAGGTGCGTCACTTGGGACAACTTAGTTCTGCAATATTCCACTTGGGGATGTTGTCACTAAGGACATGGAATGCGGAAAAGCTGGGCCATGATGATTATTAGTAACTTCAACGGATGTGTGCCTTCTTTGAAGGGGTTAGGTGCGCCACTTGGGATGGCTTGATTCTGGAATGCTCCACTATGTAAGGTTGTCACTAAGGATGGGAAATGCTAATGAGATGCGCCATAGTGATTGTTGGCGGCTTCTGCAGCTGACTGTGCCATTTAGCGACTTTGTTGAAATGCGTCACTTTGGACAGGTGTCACTTTAGACATGTAGGGTGAAGGAAATGCGTCATGGTAGTTGTTGGCGGCTTCTACAGCTAACTGCGCCATTTGGTAGCTTTATTGGAATGTACACTTTGGACAGGTGTCAATTTGGACATGTAGGGTGAAGGAAATGTGCCACGCTAGTTGTTGGCGGCTCCTACGCCTGATTGCGCCATTTGGCGGCTTTGGTGCGCCACTTTGAATGGGTGTTACTTTGGACATGTAGACTGAAGGAAATGCGCCATGGTGGTTTTTGGCATCTTTTGCGGTTGACTGTGCCATTTGGTAGCTTTATTGGAATGTGTCAATTTGGACATATAGGGTGAAGGAAATGCGCCATGGTGGTTTTTGGCAGCTTCTGCGGCTGACTGTGCCATTTGGAGGCTTTGGTGCACCACTTGGGACGGCTTGGGTGTGCCACTTAGGACGGCTTGATCTGAAATGCTCCACTGTGGGAGGCACCTGCAAAAATTTTGTTGATAGGAAAACAGGCTTTTGGTTGATGGTTAGGGTTAAAAATTCCGTGATTAGGCCCAAAAAAGCGTGCACGTGTGAAGAATGATTTTGCATAAAATCAATTCTCCACGAACATGCATGAGTTTACGTGAGTTTATTTGAATTTGTATGTTTTTGTGTGAGTTTATTGAAAATCGTGCTGTGGCACACAAAACGAGAAAACTTACCTATGGCCAGCGATGTGTTGCCCCTACTTAAGCGATGGGTTGTTAGCGGGTTGCCAACTAAGCATGAGAGCTAATTACAACAAGTGGGTCGTTGGCCTATTTTGGGCCCAAAGGCCTAAGTTGGGTCCAGAGGCCCATTTTAACTTAATAAAAGGTAAAAGTGACAAATGACATTCATTTGTCACTTTCCTCCTAATTTTCAAAACTTCTTCCTAAAGCTCTCTTTTCTTCCCTTTCTCCTTTGTCTCTCAACCAAGACTTATGGTTCCCGAGAATGTCGCGGATTGGCTTCCTGGAGACAGGGTGATCGATCCCGTGACCCGACCTATGACCCACGACATGAAATTGCGGGAGTTTATCTGCAATGCAGGGACTTTTATCAGCCTGCGGCATGATTTACCCAACCACCTGTAGACGCTTAAATTTTACCCTAAAAGGTTCAATGATAATACACCATTTTTCACATAAAATTGGATTAAGGATCCTGATTGTCCTGATTTTTGGACCGATGGTCCATGGCTGAGATTATCTATGTGTTCAACCACTTTTATTTTTTCGAATTACCGAGCACTTCATGGCAAAACCGGGCCCGGGAAGCGCATCAGGCCTGCTCGACACACTTCCTGGTGCACCATCTCATTTTACGTGCCACCCGATCCGATTTTGTAAAAGTGGGCTCAGTCTTGTTGTGAGGCCGTTAGTGGCATTTTTGCCACGTTAGCCCTAAATTGGGGCCACCCACTCTCATTTGCTTATAAATAGGCATTGGGGGATGTGCCATAGGGGAGGATTTTTTGGAAACTAAGGGAGACTCTTGCATTTTTAAAACTCAACTCAAAAATCCTAAGGCAACTAATGTTAACCTTGGATTCAAGTTGAGACATATCATTTAATCAATAAAAAAACCCCTTATGATCAATCTGAAATCCTAAAAGCACAAACTTTAATCTTAAAACTCGGATCATTGGGTTGAAAACCAAGGAGTTGGATTCTTCATCCATTTTTCATTCAATCTTCAAGTGAAACAACCAAAGGTAGTTCCTGAGAACCTCTAATCTTCTTCTCATCTTTTTCTTTTCTTTTCAGTGTTTAAGACACATTTTTTGGGTTTGGTTGTGAGGGAAACCTAGGATCAACCATTCAGGGGGGTCAATACCTCTGTGGCACGAGGCCAATGAGAGTGGCTTATGCCACTACGTGTGACATGCGCCACTTCCCAGTGCCCCATGCTACTAATGCCCAGATCCCCTATTTTCACCCAAGAAACATTAGAAGCCTTCTTGATCTAGGAATGGCCCTGTGCCACTACATGTGGAGTGCGCCGCCAGCATGGGGCACATGCCATAGTCCCTTGTGGGGCAAGGCCTTTCAATTAAGTGGTTTTAAATGTATAAGAACACAATCGATTCAGTGGTTTTAAATGGCTTGTGATACATTTTAGGTCATATATGGATTGAATAAATAACTAAAAGAAGATTGAGAGCAATGATTAGTGAATATGTTCATCTTTCTATGATGAACATTAAGACTATGAGCTTAAATCTTGTTAAAATCTTTAAATTTCTATCATTTAATTATTGCCTTTAACTTTACAAGCACTTTACTTTTTTTGTTCTTTATTATTTTTGTCCTTTAAATTTTGGTTATTTGGTTTAATGTTCATCGTTATTGTGCTAAGCCATTATTTATTAATCGTGTATCATTTACATTCATCATATTCAAGCTTGTTGAATGGTTGTGTTGTGATCTTATTAATGGTTGTGTTGTGATCTTATTACTAATATATGCTTCTATGAATATTTTCTATTCTTTATGTTTGTTGTTTGTGGTTTGGATTTATGATTTAAGTTTTATTGCAAAATGTAAAGGGTACATAAAGATTTCTATTATAACTTGTTGTAATATTTATGGGTTTTGGGAAATTTGGAGGGTTTAAGGGTAGATTGTATTTTAGGTTTGGATTGTAATCTTTTCTCCTCCCTCCTGTAGATGTTTGATGGTTACAATAATTGACTTGGATGACATCATTTTACAGCATTGCATTAAAACTGTTTTTGTATCTCAATTTCTAGTTAATCACATTACTACCATTTGTGAATACTTGGAAAACATGGAGGCCGATTTAACCTGGCGAAATGGGTGCCTAACACCTTCCCATTTCTTACCTAACTCTCAACCCCATCTCTAATTTAAAACCGGATTAATCGACTCCAAAGAATTGATTAATTCGAGAATTTGTCCTAATAAGGGTGGCGACTCTAAAATAAATAAAACCCTTACCAAAGTAAGGGAACCATTTTTCGAGGATTAAACGGGTTTAATAAAAGAAAACCATTTTTAAAATAAAATAAATTAAGCCTATTTGATTCGATTCTTCCAAATTGTTCTTGGGAAACCCACGCGTCCTCAACCTGGCCACTCCATTGGGATCGAACCTAGAATCTCTGGCAGTGGTTTTAAATGGCTTGTGATACATTTTAGGTCATATATGGATTGAATAAATAACTAAAAGAAGATTGAGAGCAATGATTAGTGAATATGTTCATCTTTCTATGATGAACATTAAGACTATGAGCTTAAATCTTGTTAAAATCTTTAAATTTCTATCATTTAATTATTGCCTTTAACTTTACAAGCACTTTACTTTTTTTGTTCTTTATTATTTTTGTCCTTTAAATTTTGGTTATTTGGTTTAATGTTCATCGTTATTGTGCTAAGCCATTATTTATTAATCGTGTATCATTTACATTCATCATATTCAAGCTTGTTGAATGGTTGTGTTGTGATCTTATTAATGGTTGTGTTGTGATCTTATTACTAATATATGCTTCTATGAATATTTTCTATTCTTTATGTTTGTTGTTTGTGGTTTGGATTTATGATTTAAGTTTTATTGCAAAATGTAAAGGGTACATAAAGATTTCTATTATAACTTGTTGTAATATTTATGGGTTTTGGGAAATTTGGAGGGTTTAAGGGTAGATTGTATTTTAGGTTTGGATTGTAATCTTTTCTCCTCCCTCCTGTAGATGTTTGATGGTTACAATAATTGACTTGGATGACATCATTTTACAGCATTGCATTAAAACTGTTTTTGTATCTCAATTTCTAGTTAATCACATTACTACCATTTGTGAATACTTGGAAAACATGGAGGCCGATTTAACCTGGCGAAATGGGTGCCTAACACCTTCCCATTTCTTACCTAACTCTCAACCCCATCTCTAATTTAAAACCGGATTAATCGACTCCAAAGAATTGATTAATTCGAGAATTTGTCCTAATAAGGGTGGCGACTCTAAAATAAATAAAACCCTTACCAAAGTAAGGGAACCATTTTTCGAGGATTAAACGGGTTTAATAAAAGAAAACCATTTTTAAAATAAAATAAATTAAGCCTATTTGATTCGATTCTTCCAAATTGTTCTTGGGAAACCCACGCGTCCTCAACCTGGCCACTCCATTGGGATCGAACCTAGAATCTCTGGTTTTCGGTTTTGGGTTCAAATAAGTGAGTTGACTCTGAAAGTTGTGCAACTATTCACAATCTTTAATAATGTTATTAACTTCAAATTGAGTTTACTTTTCGTACTTATAAATGTCATTCATGCATTTATCTCTTCTTAATCTCCTTCTACCTTAAACCCTAAATGTGATATTGGGGGCTATGATCCTTCCACTCTACTCAACTGTTTGGATCCAACACTAATATACACCACCCATAAGTTAAGTACCATTTGGTATATCAAAAGAATTGGCACAATCGTTATCACCATTACGCTTAGACCCAAAGGAAATGGGAGAAAACAACCAATTCTCGCTTATGGAAACCAAGGATTAATAAACCCGATCTAAGCTCATGTAATTGGGCCTAGTTCCTTCCTTTAGGTTTTTCTGAATAATATTTATTTGTAGCATTCATCCAATAAATGCGAGAGACAACGGTCCAAAGGGCAAAAGACCGTACCTCGAATTGTGTGTGGGAGTTATAAGGGTAGAGATCATGCATTTCCCAACTCCCATCCCCTTTGTTTGTATATAATTGTATGGTTGTATTGTGCTTCATTCATGCATAATCTAACGTGTTTTCTTATAGCCATTTAGGTATATTCCACCATGGCTTGATCCCGACAATCAAAGCACCAAAGGGTGAAAGACTTAAGAGAGGTATTGGAGGCAAAACAAGCTGAAAGGGCTTTGTCTAACACAGACTACAAGGCTGAAACCCCAATGCCAATGGGGAAGCTCCTTCAATTCTAACTCCAACGAAGGAAGACCGATTAGAAGAGGATCATCAACTCTTACATGAAATAAAGCAAGCCCAACTTGAAGCCATGACTCTCTTCCAAGGTGTGGAGGCGCGATTTATTCTCATGTGCAATATCGCCAATCGCCTTGTGGAAATTGGTCACTTCACTCTAGAGGATGTAAAATCGTATAAAAACTCTAAGGCTTTGGGGTTTCAAAAATTGTAAATATTTAGTTAGGGTCGCAAAAAGGACAATGAATGTAAACAGTTCACTTTTGAAGAAGTAATGAAAGAGTTTCTTTTTGAGCCAAATATTTTGAATGCCAAAGCAAAAAAAAAAAAATCTCAAATGTAAATAAATAAGGGACCCTGCTCAAGTAATATTATATTGGAGGAAAAAAGTAAAGGATACAAAAAATAAGAAAAAGAATAAGCAATAAGGTCATTATAGGTATTTGGCTACAAAATAGGGTACATTTTGCTCCTAATAGTTCTCAAGAGCCTTTCTTCGATCTTTGATTTGAGCCGTCATGATAAAGCCACGATGGAATATAGCATTAGTCACATTTTACGATATTGTGATTGTATGACTACATTGTTGTATGCCATTTATTAAGCATGCATTCATGCATACATGCATCATGTCGTGTTTTTCTAACGTTCACTTTGTGTAGTCAAGATAGCTCCGCATAAAGAAAAAGCACCGAAATCAGTCAGTTGGTTGAGGATAGATAGCCGTTTGGTTAGAGTTGAGGAACCTTCAACCACTTTTGATTTATCTAGTTCGGTTCTCTCCAGTCCATTGGGCTCTCGCTTTAAGATTGAAAGTTCTTCGGTCCAAGTAGATTTTTCAGCTTCTACTTTTACTTCGTCTAACAGAATGAGAGAGACCAATGTTCCTCTATCTGATATTGAGAAGATGATTGAGAAAATAGTAGCGGCCAATCTTGAAAAGCTCATGAGATCCAATAAGGGAAAAGAGAAAGTGGTAATCGAAGATGACAAAGAGGCTAAGGATGAGTCTGAGAAGAGAGAACACGTCGACGACACTTGGCAAGATGATGAGTTCTTTAAGTAGATGTCTACTAAGAAGGTTGAGTTTGAGCTGGTCGTCTCAGAAAAGTTTGAAAAGATAGACAAGAAGCTCGAGAAGCTACATGTGTTCATGAAGTCCAAAGGGATGGACCAATACATGGACATAGATGATGATAATTAGGAATTAGAATTGAAAAAAGTTACCCCTGTGACTTACAAGATGCCAAAGGTGGCGAAGTATGATGGTAATGGTGACCCGAAGGTGCAACTCATACAGTACAAGTCTATCATGGAGTTGGCGGGTCTGCTATCAAGCAAAATTTTGAAAATGTCCTTGTGAACCCCTTTCCCCAAAAGCATAGGCATGTGATGCATATGACAAAAGAAAGAAATGCACGTGAGTGTGTGAGTCGCCACCTTGTTTAATTATTTTAGGGTAAACTAGGAAAAAACCCTGAATGACTTCAAATTTTAATTAACCTAGTTACTAGATTAATTATCCCAATGTGTAAGGCATGGTATGCAAACCCGAGATGGATCCCGAGACTATGTCATGCTGATAAACTAACCGATGAATGAATGCTTTGCAAGGTGAAAGATGGATTAATGAGATGTTTATGTGATTTTGATGATTTCGACTTGCCACCCAGGGTGAAATCCCGAACGTGCCTACGTACTTCCGTTTGAATGGAAGATCAAAGTCAACGTAGTTCGATAGGCCTTCTTTGAAGGGCTTTGAATGGGTATGCTTTATGCATGAGTGTGTATGCTTTGTGCATGATTTTGTGTATGCTTTGTGCATTTTGTGTGTATGCTTTGTGCATGATTTTGTGTATGCTTTGTGCATTTTTGTGTGTATGCTTTATGCATGATTGTGTGTATGCTTCGTGCATTTTTGTTTAGGCATTTTGCCAAAAGATCGATTGATTCGATTAGGCGTTCGTCGCCAAAAAAGTTGGTTTTAAGGCATTTAGCCAAAAATTGGTTCATTTTAAGGCATTTTGCCAAAAATGTCGATTTTACGGCTTTGAGCCGAAAATGGTTGATTTTAAAGGCATTTTGCCAAAAATGTGTTGTTTTAGGCAATTAGTTTGCCAAAAATGTGCGATTTAGGCGATTGTCGCCAAAATGGTTGATTTTAAGGCCTTTGGCCAAAATGTGTTGTTTTAGGCAATTAGTTTGCCAAAAATGTGCGATTTAGGCGATTGTCGCCAAAATGGTTGATTTTAAGGCCTTTGGCCAAAATGTGTTGTTTTAGGCAATTAGTTTGCCAAAATGTGCGATTTAGGCTTTAATGCCACGATTATCAATTAATCGGGCGTTCGAGCTTAATCACAATTTATTGTCGAAACGTGATTGATTAAGGCTTTTAGCCACAATTATTGATTAATTGGACTTAAGCCGGATTTATTTGAAATAAGGCAATTGAACCGTAGTTATTAATTAACTAGGCTCTTTTAACCAATATTATCGGATTTAAGGCTTTAATACCACAGTTATTAATTAACCGGACATTTAAGCTTAATCAAATTAATTAAGGCAGTTTATTTACCAAAATAATGACGTGGATGCATTTATGCAATTGTAGAATTATTAAGAGTAGAAGAGAAATATGCATGAAGTGCTAAAATTAAATAGGCAGAGTTTTGTTTACATACCTGATTTAATCGACGACCGCTTCTTAACTCCCGATTAAGCTCCTCGCTTAGGAAATATTAATTAATTTTAATTTGTTTAATTTTAATGTCCAAATATCACAATAAAAATGCAATAAAAATTAAATTAAATGCAAAAAGCGGTAAAGAAAACGCAAGGAGCGTGAGAGGGAGAAGGATTCGTCCGTCAACACAGACCGGGGGTACCAGAAATAGGCTGAAAATGGTCTATTTATAGGCCATTTTCGGGTCCCGGGCGGCAGGTGCCGCCTGGCTCGGCGGCAGGCCCCGCCCGGTCTGGGCGGCAGGTGTCGCCCAAGCTGGGCGGCAGGTGCCGCCCAGGGGGGTGGGGGGCCAGGCCTCGCCCGCGCGGGGCGACAGGCCCCCGCGTGCGCTGGGCATCACGCCTCGCCCGCGCGGGGCGCCAGGCCCCGCGTGCGCTGGGCGACACGCCCCGCGCGCGCTGGGCGGCACGCCCCGCGCTCGCTGGGCGGCACGCCCCGCGCGCGCTGGGCGACAGGCCCCGCGCGCGCTGGGCGTCAAGCTCGCCCGCGCTGGGCGGCGGCCTCGCCCGCACGGGCGGCAGGCTCGCCCAGGAAGTGGGGCGGCAGGCCCCGCTGCCGCCCAGGCGTGGGGCGGCAGGTGCCGCCCAGGCTGGGCGGCTGCTGCCGCCGTGCCCGGCGGCCGGCGCCGCCGTGGCCGATGCGGACACATGGTGCCTCACTCCGGGAGCCTTTTGGGAGTTCCAGACCTCCGAAAATATTCCAGGACCTGTTCTGCGATCCTCGCAACATTCCGGACGTTTTAAGTACCATATTGACATATTTTCGGTGATCTTCCGAAATAGCCTCCGGTCCGGCCGGACTGTTTGCAGTCCGGGAAAACAGGCTTTCTGAGCCTCAAAATTTGAGTATTCACAGTCCTCGATGTCCTTAATGGGGTCTACCCAAACTTGGTATT
Source organism: Jatropha curcas (assembly GCF_041381405.1). Taxonomy (NCBI): domain Eukaryota; kingdom Viridiplantae; phylum Streptophyta; class Magnoliopsida; order Malpighiales; family Euphorbiaceae; genus Jatropha; species Jatropha curcas. The sequence goes on along the minus strand of NC_143158.1, from coordinate 21,917,727 downwards.
ACAATCTTGAGAAGAGAGTAAGAAGAGATTGAAATGAGCTTACCACAGTTTTCCTCAAAAAATATGCTTACAATCTCCAAATGAGTGTTAATTCAAGAGATTTGGAAGCGATTGTGCAAAAACAAGATGAGACCTTCACAAATTATATGGCTATAGAGACCTTCACAAATGAGGAGCCATCTAGATACCAAGGAGCAAATTAATATATTCATCAAGGGGACTTTGCCAACCTTCCGTGAGAAGCTGTACTATATGCCACTGATCGAGTTTTCTCAAGTTTATGAAGTGGGGACTGCCATTGAAGACAAGATTAGAGAGGATACTATATGCCAAGGATCCAGCTAGTCAACCAAGACTCCAAGCACCAACAAAAACACAACAACAGCCCTGCTCTAGATTTGAGAGCTACCAATGTGCCGCAGAGGAGATTCTCTAACTTTGGCACTCCTCTCTAGAGTGTTCGCGAAAGTAAAAGCAGCAGTTCTGTTACTACTGCTTTTGCCAGGAACTCCTCCTGTAATTTTGCCAAAGAATTTCTATCATAATGCTTATTGTCACTTCCATCAAAGTAAGGGCCAAACAACTGATAGTTGCCTGTGATTAAAGCACGAGATCCAAGATCTAATCGACAATGATTAAGTTACTGATCCTAAGAAATCAAGGCCTAGCATGAGGACTAATCCACTCCCTAATTTTAGAAACGTGCCTCCTCCTAAGAACTTATATATGGTTGAGTCTGGAAAGACTCTTGAGGAGGTGCTGGCCGAGTTTGAAGAAGAGAGGGAGATGCTGTTAGAACAGATTTATGTTATGGTGCTCAATGTATGGGATAGTGATGAGGAATGGATGGAGCAAAGTGAGCAAGTTTGGATTGGCAGTGATGATGAGGTGGAGGTACATCCCAATACTCTAGACGTGTGGAGTAGCGAGGAAGAGGAAAAAGCCTAAACTGTAAGCCATATGACCCTTAGTGGTCGAATCAATCGGCTAGATATGATCAAGCCTCGAGAGGAGAAAGAAAAGGCAAGCTCGTCGGGTGTGCTAAAAATTGAAACAGAAGATGATGCTCTGATCAAATAGATGAAAAGACCCCATCCAAATGTAAGCATGTGGGACTTGCTAGTATCGTCAAAACAACACTCAGAATCTTTGCTAAAAGCCAAGGTAGAGATTTATGTTTGATAAACCATTTCTCCAGATGATTTTGTGGGGATAGTGCAACTTAATCCCCTCACTATCACCTTTTCAGATGATGGACTTCCTCCTAAAGGAAGGAATTACACCAAGGCACTATTCATAAAAGCCAAGGTTAGAGGGAGAGTTACTGGTAATGTAATGATAGATGACGGCTCTGCCCTGAATGTGTGTTCATTAAAGCTGCTTTCCAAGTTCAAGCTAGAATTGTCTGATTTAGAACCTTCTGATGTGGTGATTAGAGCATACAATGACTCTAAGAGACAAGTGGAGAGCATCTTCAACATAGTGATCAAGGTGGGGCGGATTGACAAGGAGACCGAGTTCATTATGATTGGTATCCCCCAACTTTCGCCTTGCTACTTGGGCGCCCATGGTACCATTCCTTGGGAGGAGTGCCATCAACACTACACCAGAAAATCAAATTTCCTTTTAATGGTGAAGTCATCACCATCCCAGCTGCTAAGGGTGGCCATATTACGATTTGGGGAACCGAAACCGTCGGTTCGAACCGGTCCCGAACCGTAACCGGAACTGGAGATTTTCGGTTCGGTTCTGGTTCCAGATTTCTAGAACCGAAACCGACGATTCTACAAAACTAGTCGGAACCAGATTGGAACCGGCGGTTCTCCGGCCGGTTCGAACCGACGGTTATAGCCGTTATAAACTATCAGTTGTGCTTTTTTTTTTTTTATTTTGTTGTGAAATCTCTTAATTACCCCTCCCAACAGCCATAAACGGCTACATAACGGCTAGCTTCAAGGGTATTTTTGGAAAAATAATTTTTTTGATTTATTATAAATACCTCATTTCATTTACAAATTCATCACAAAAAAATCTCTACTCTCTCTACAATATATTACACTCTACTCTATATTATTCTTCTCTACTCTACAATCTCTCTTATTAAGTTATTATTCTCTCTAATTTTTTTTATTCAATTTTCCAAATTATATCTTACTCTCATATAGTGGCAAGTGGAGGAAACTCAAATTCGGGTAAGGGCAAGGGAAATATTGGAGAAACACAATATTCACCTATCCCTACAAACGACATCTATGATTTCACTCTCAACCAATTTAATTTTGAGGGATATCCAAATGAAAATTTGGAAATTCCAACTCAAGAATCTGAATTTAATGAGCAATTGCGAGAAGATGAAGAGCAAGAGCAAGAGCAATGAGGACAAATTGTTGGAAGAGCAAGACAAAGTTCCGACATATTCGCCATTCGTTTCACGAAAAAATTCAAAGGTGAGAAAATGTACGATGTAATTTGCAATTATTATGGAAAATCTTATAAATTTAAACAAGCGGGCGGCTACAGATCATTTTGGAAGCATTTGGAGACAAAACATCCAACAAAAATAGGAGTTGATCGGTCTCAAACTCAAATTTCCGGGTACGCATCTTCTAACCTTTCTTTATTTCAATATTCTGAAAAAATACAAAAAGAAGAATTAGCAAAAATGATTTCTATGGAACATTTAGCTTTTAGTTTTGGTGAAAAAGTAGGTTTTAATAATTATTGTCAAAAGCTTTAAATCCTTCTGCTAAAAGAGTGCCAAGAAATAGTATAAAACGAACTATTATTTCTTTATATAATAAAGGAAAAAAAGAGTTAGAGCTTTTATTTTCTCAAATGAAAATTCGTGTTTCAATTTGGAGTGATCATTGGCAAATGCATTCTTATATGGGCATTACATGTCATTGGATTGATGATGATTGGAAAATTCAAAAAAGAATTATTGCATTTCGTGTTTTTGACGATAAACATACTGCAAATAATATTTATGCAAATAATATTTATAGAATAATTGTTTCAATTTTAGATGAATATAAGTTGACAAAAAAAATTTTTTCAATTTCATTTGATAATGCTTCTGCTAATACTAAATCAATTGTTGAACTTAAAAATATTTGTGAACCAAATATTGGTGGAAAATTTTTTCATATAAGATGTGCATACTATGTTTTAAATTTATGTGTACAAGATGGTTTAAAAATTCTTGAATCTTTTATTTCTCCAATTAAAAAAGCTATTTCATATTTATGGGGACATCCCCAAGTGATGAAAAGTTGGGCTAAATTTTGTAAAGAAAATAATAAAAGACCAAAACGTTTTCCAAGGGATGTCCCAACTCGTTGGAATTCAACATATGAATTACTAAACGAGTCTTTTTCTTATAAAGAATTATTATGCTTTTTTGTTACTAATAATATTGAAGAGATTAATTTATATCCACAAAATTGGGATATTTGTGCAAAAAATTTTAGATATTTTAAAAATTTTTAATGATGCTACCTATAAATTTAGTAGGGTTTATTATCCCACATCTTATTTATTTTTACCTATGTGTGTTAATATTGTTAGTGCACTCCAAGAATTTGAAAATGATTGTATATTAAAAGATTGTATTTTTTCAATAAAAAAAATGGTTATCTTATTTTAAAAATATACCACCCATTTATCTTGTTGCTATTGTATTTAATCCTAGATGTAAAATTGATGTTTTATGTGAACATTTGACTATTTATTATGAAGTATTAAATCTTGATATAGAAGATAATGTTAATATAAATGTAGTATTGCATGAAGTTAAACAAAATATTATGCAATTATATAATGAATTTGTTCAATTTTCTAGTTCATCTACTTCTAATTCTTCTCAATCTAATATTCAACAATTTCCAACACAAAGGGTAAGTGGTGTTGGTGTTGCTCAACAAGTTTTAATACAAAGACAAAAAAGACCAAGGGAATCTAGTTCTTTTTCTAAATTTGATAATTATCTAACAACTTCTTTTGAGTTTGGTGACGATTATGCAAATACTGATTTTTCAATTTTAGATTGGTGGAGTCGTCACGCCAATACTTTTCCAATACTTTCTTTAATTGCAAAACAAGTTTTAGCAGCTCTGGTCTCCACTGTTATGGTTGAACAAGCTTTTGGTCAAGGAAGAAACATACTTGATGAAACACGATCTCGTATGACACCCTATTCATTAGAAGCACAATCATGCGTGGATGATTGGAGCAAGGCCGAACTAAGAGCACAAGAAAATTTAAAAGAAAATGAAGATTTATATGATTTATACGATGGGTCCTCAACGGGAACATCAACCGGTGGTGCAAATAGCGATTAAGGTAAATAAGGTGAAATTGGTATAAGGTAAGTAAGAACTACGTGGGCTTTGATTCCTCTAAACCCTAAGAGGATACGTAGGCAACTTAATTTTTTTTTTTAAATTAAGTTCAAGCCCTTTTTTTTAAATTATGTTCAAATTTTTTTAAACCAAAAATAAATTCAGTTGAAGAATTTTTTTTAAAAAAATAATTATGTTCAAGTCTTTAAAAAAATAAATTTAATTGAAGTATTTTTTAATTTTTAGATGTATTTTTTTTACAAATAACTTTCACAAATTTATTAAATTTTGAAAACCGGTCTTCAAAATTTAAAATTTAAAATTATGTGATTCGCAGGAAAATCGATCGGAACCGTCGGTTTTGTCACCGTACCGAAATCGGAACCGAAACCGAACCTTTTCGGTTCAGTTCTGGTTCCAATTTTTTTGGAATCGAAACCGCCGGTTTCGGAACCGTGGCCACCCCTACCAGCTGCAAGTGAAAGGAGTGTAGCTACACTTAATGTGGACAAGCAAATAATCCTCCCATGAATTGATTTTCATATTGCCTTGTTAAGCATCGATATGGGGCCCACTGTCTCCAACATCATAAAGAGGATGATTATGAAAAAAGGAAAGGACTTGGAAAGGATCAACTGGGCATTACGAAGCTACCAAAAATCTGCACTCAAAGGGACCGACTAGGCTTGGGGTATAAATTTGGAAGCACACCGAAGAAAACATACGGCTGGTTGGACATGAATGGACGTTTCATCTATTCAAATGAGCATTCCTCTCCATGTCTGCCTATAGAGCCTTTTGAACACAAAGGAAAGACATACCCCGGCCTAGAGATCTTTGCAGATGTTATTGATTTCTTGGTAGTTAAGCCTAAGAAGCTTGTGGAAGAGAAAGAATAAAAAGAAGAAGAGAAGACACCCAAGAAAGAAGGGGTTGAAGGGCCACGAGCAGCCGAGGATAAAGGAAAGAAAGAGGAACAAGGAGAGGGACAAGATGCCTTGGAAGAGGAGAAGGAACAGAAGAATAAAGGGAAGGCTATCACCGAAGGAGAAGAGGACCCCGTGGATCAAGTACTGAAGGCGATCCGAGCCTACATAGAAGAGAGCTTTGAAGAAGCTAAAGCCTTTATTGATGTGTCTATTTCTGTTAGTGACGAGTCTAATTGTAATGAACTAGCTTTATTGTTTAATGAAATGAACTTTAATTTTGTTTACTTATTTGATGTCTTTCGTGATGGTTCCATTCATCAAGTAGATAAACACATGTGCATATTTGACATTAACTCATCATGCATGCTTGAATTCAATATTGGCATAAAAGATAATCCACAAATTCTATTAATTGGGCCAAATCTAATGCCGAAGTTAAACAAAAAATATAAAAGTCTGCTCGTGACAAAAAGGAAGCCTTCAAATGGAGTTACAAGGACATGCCAGAGATAGACAGATCTATAACTGAGCACACAATTACCCTATATCTTCGAGCCAAGCCAGTGAAACAAAAGAGAAGAAGGTTCAGACCAGAATAGGCTGAGAAGATTAAAGAGGAAGTGACCAAGCAGATAGATGCAGGATTTCTAGAAGCGGTTCACTATCCAGAATGGTTGGCGAACATAGTCCTAGTTCCTAAGAAAGATGGAAGGGTCAAAATGTGTGTGGACTACAGGGATCTGAACAAAGCATCACCGAAGGATGATTTTCCTCTCCCTCATATTAATATCCTAATTGATAATGCAACAATGATGGGATGCTACTCTATCGTAGATGGATTTGTAGGATATAACCAGATTCTTATGGCATTATTAGACAAGGACAAGACAACATTTGTGATAGAGTTTGGTACCTTTTGTGACATCCCGACCCGACAAAGCGATCCTAGGATGGGAGACTAGCTAGGGTAGTGGAATGCGGGACACAAGAATGAATCGAATCATATATCAAAAAGGGGGAAACTAATCATTAAAGGCGCCTTTTGGTGGATGGTTGGAGAGTTGGAAGAACTCCAGGGTTAAGCGTGCTCGCTTAACAGAAATCTCAGGATGGGTGACCTCCTGGGAAGTTTCCCATTTCACCTGCGGGACAAAACCGTGAGGGTGGGTGTATGTGTTGGCCGGGTTAGGCTGGGACACAACCCCGTGGCCAAAGCAGACAATTCCTCTGGTGATTAGAGCCGGGGCGTGACACCTTCTGCTACCAGGTAGGGCCACTTACCAAAGATAGCTACTACATTATTTCACGACATGATCCATAAGGAGTTAGAGGTGTATATTGATGATATGATTGTCATGACGAAGACAATAGAAGAGCATCCAGTAGCCCTGGAAAAGTTCACGGACAGAGTAATTAAGTACAATCTGCGGTTAAACCTAAAGAAGTTTGTGTTCGGGGTAACTTTCGAGAAAGTGCTAGGATTCATAGTAGGTTCTAAAGGAATGGAGATTGATCCAGACAAGATTAAGGTGATCGCTGCCAAACAAGTTTCTATAAAGATTTAGTGAGAAGCAAGTGAGAAGCTTTCTTAGAAAGATTTAGTATATCAGCAGGTTCATATCGAAGTTATCTATAGTATGTGATCCAATCTTCAAGCTTCTAAGGAAAGATTAGCCAAACAACTTTCAATAAAATCAAGGAATATCTGTCAAGTCCCCTGGCTTTATGCCACCAAAGCCAAGGAAACCCTTAATCCTGTACTTGAAAGTGGAAGATGCTGGAATTGGAGCCACGTTAGCGCAAGTTGATGAAGCCAGGTTAGGAAGGTAGTGTATTACTTGAGCAAAAAGCTTCTTCCAAATGAACAGAAATATAACTTGATTGAAAGAACTTGCTTAGCAATTGTATGGGCTACCAAAAAACTTCGACACTATTTTCAGTCTTATAAAGTAATAGCAATATCAAGAATAGATCCAGTTAGATATTTGTATGGAACACCAGCACTGGTGGGGAAGTTAGCAAGATAGCTAATCCTACTGTCAGAGTTTGATATTGAATATGCCACAAAGAGAATCATCAAAGGACGAGTAGTTATAGACTTCTTAGCAGCACATCTAGTGGAAGACAATGAAGAACGGGAGATTGAATTTCCCAATGAACATATGAGTTTCATAGAGAAGAAAGAATGGAAGCTCTACTTTGATGGTTCAGCTCATAGTAAGGGAGTTGGAGTAGGCATTTTGCTAGAATCTACACAAGGACAAGTTATCCCGATATTGAAGAGGTTACAGTTTATAGTTGCGAATAACATGGCAAGAGTATGAGGCCTACCTATTTGGGTTAGAAGCTCTGATTGCAGTAAAAGTGGAAGAAGTTGAAGTCATTGGTGATTCTAAACTAGTCATTGAGCACGCTAATGGCAATTGGGAAGTTAGGGAAGACAAGCTGAAGCCTTACATTGACTAACTGTACATTATTATTCAGAACTTCAAAAGGGTGACTTTTATACACACAAGCAGAGTAAACAACCGAGTACTAGATGCCTTGGCTAATTTAGCATAAGCTTGGGAAGAGATTTTGGTTATGCCTAAGAAGCCATTTGTAATGTCCTCGGGTAGCATCCCATGTTATGAAGGCAAACGAATTATGGATATTGAGGAAGATGAACAACCATGGTTCTATGATGTCATGTAGTTTATGACTAAAAGGGTATACCCAGCTTCGGCAGTTAAAGATAACAAAAGAGTAATACAACGTTTGGCATTACAATATGCAGTTTTAGACAGCCAATTGTATAAAAGAATATCAGACGGGGTATTATTAAGATGCGTATTGAAGAAAGAAGCTAAAAAGATTATGGAACAGATCCACGTTGGGGTTTGCGGCACCCATATGAACGAAAAAGCGCTTGCTAAGAAAATTCTCAAGCGGGGTTTCTTTTAGTCGACAATGGAAAGAGATTGCATTTCTTTTCTAAAAAGATGCTTCGAATGTCAAATTCACGAAGATTTGAGTCACATTCCTCCTACATAATTACATCTTTCTATTTCGCCTTAGCTATTTGCAGCTTGGGGAATAGATATCATTGGTAAGATTTCACCATCTGCTTCTAATTGGCAAAAGTTTATAGTGGTTGTAGTAGACTATTTCTCAAGATGGGTTGAAGCAGAATCTTTCAGAAGCATAGGTGCCAAGCAAATGGCCAAATTTATTAAAAAGAACCAGATCTGCAGATATGGGATCCCCCATCATGTTGTGATAGACAATGGAGTTCAATTCCAAGCAGAAGTAAAGACACTGTTAAAGAAGTATGGAATTGAACACCACAAGTCTTCACCTTATAGATCACAAGCTAATGGGGCAGTAGAAACCACAAATAAAAACATCAAAAAGATATTGAGAAAAATGGCAGAAAATCATCGTGATTGGGAGAATAAGCTTCAGCATGCTTTGTGGGATTACCAAACCATAGCCAAATCTGTGAATGGGGCAACCCCTTATTCTCTAATCTATGGAATAGAAGTTGTTTTACCAACAGAGATAGAAGTGTAGTCCTTGCGCATGATGATGGAATCTAAGATTCCAGAATATCAATGGGCAGAAAATTACTATCAAGAATTAGCACTCCTAGATGGAAAAAGGCTTGATGCTCGAATCATGGATCCGCTTTATAAAAGGAGGATAACTAAGCACTTCAACAAAAGTGTTCATTCGAAGCTACTAAAAGTAGGGGATTTGAATCTGAAACAAATGCGGCCAAACACGCATGACCCAAGGGGAAAGTTGAAGCCTAATAGGGAAGGCCCATTTCTAATCAAGAGAATGTTTTCCAAAGGTGCAATAAAGCTATCAAATATTGAAAGGCAATGAATTTACCGAACCTGTCAATTTGGTTAGGTTGATAGGTGTTATTTATATAGTATATTTAATATAGTTATTAGGATTTTTGTATTTCTAATTACTTTAATTAGTTTTTATTTTGTTTTATTTATATTTTTCAATAAAGCTCACTTGAATCATATTTCACTTGATCTTGAGGAATTTTGCAAGATTTTTATAGAAAACTAGCCAAAAATGCAAGAGAAGATCAAATGTGAAAGACTTTCAGCAAGGCACCCCCAGGGCGTGCTACCCAGCACCCCCGTGCTACTCTACAGAGTTCAACCTAGGCTGAAATTTCATATTAAGCCCATGCTACCCACATGAAAATATTGTGGGTTGTACCTTATTAAAGCGGAAGTCCTATTTAGACGCTGGGAGAATCCTAATTGGGAAGAAATACAAAGCATAAACAGTTTCCTATCTCCAAAAGATTTCTTCCTCAATAGAGATTCACTTTCCTAAATGAACACGAAGATATTCCAGAAAGTCTATATAAAGAGAGAGACTAGCCATAATCGGGGTTCTAATCCATTCATTGTATATTCCATCTATTTTTCTCTTATTTTCTACATAATTTTCTCTCTCTTTAAGACTTTAAGTATTCAAGTTAGTGTCAAGATTCAAGGAAGCTGCTCAAGCCAATTGTTGACTAGTTTTTATTTCTAAACTCTCTTCTTGTTTTATTTTCAATATTCATGTTGATTATGAGAATATTTTCAAGTTTATTTGGGTTTAATTTATTTATTATGTTGAACTAAATTCATATGCTAGGGATTTAATGTAGCTTAATTTTGATTCCAATTTATAATATTAGATTTGCTTTTCCTTGTTCATGATATAATTTATTATTGAATTAATGCTTCTAGGCAGAGTTTCTCCCCTGGATTGATTTATTTCATTAGTTACTATTGGGAGAAGGGTTTTTGATATGAAAAAGGTAATAAATTACAAGGGAATAATAACTTGATGCGTAAGCTATATGATTTGACTCATGGGGGTTTTATAAGTGTTTTCCCCCCCGGAGAAAGATCGTGGATTTTTCTTTATTTGGTGTACTTGAATACTTTATTTAAAAAAAGTGATAAAACCCTTTTGGATGTGCGATGCCGATGAATCGGGCTTATAAATTGTTTTTAGTCGCCACCCATTATTTCGGCAATGGGATCGTTTTTGATTTTATTTTACAAAAGTGACTCCATTTCAACCCATTTTATTCAAGGCCTTTTGTTTTAGAAAACTGGTCAGGCGAACCTATGAGGTTCTAGGTAAGGGAATTGGGTACGTCGGCCCATTGGAAGCCGACGCCCGGAAAAAAAACCGGCCTCTTTTAACCTACGATTTCTAAAATGATTTTATTTTAGAGAAAGCCAATTTATTTGAACCCAACCCGAATGAATCGAACCGAGTTCCTATGTGGAAAAGTAATTAACCGTCCCAATTAATTTCATCCATTGCATTCATCACAAATAAGATATATCATCCACCATCTATCCACAACACGTACTAAAATAAAAGAGAAGACCCGCTCTTGCCTTATGGTTAAAGGCGGGCCACAAACCGAATTTGATAACATGATAAGCAATAAGTAAAAAGAAGTAAATCCTAAAACCTCAAAATCATTAATAACTAGTTGATTTGATTTGATTAAATCTTAATTTGCCCATGTTTGATCATTTTCTGAGTTAAAATTAAAATCTGTTTAATTGTATGAAATTACGGTGGAATAAGTAAAATACACTGAAATCATGAGACAGTTGCGTCACGCAGGTGTCCCATAAGGAACAGTCGCGTGACGCGACTCCCTTCATTCATCCTGGAACTTTAGAACAGTCGCGTCACGCGGGTAATCTATGAAGAACACTCGCGTGGCGCAACTCTTATTGTGCTACTGGAAATTGGAACAGTTGCGTCACGCGGCTGTTCTATGAAGAATAGTCGCGTGACGGAACTCCTAGCTGTGTGACAGAACTATTCGCGACTTATTAATATTCTCAGTTTTACTGATTATTCATCCGAAATATCACATTAAATACAAAAGTATCCTGGGTTTGCAAATAGCTGCATTACGCAGGTGGTCCAATCCATATTAAAGACTTTTGGACATGAACAGTCGCGTCACGCAGGTAGTAGCTGCGTGACGCGGCTGCTCTGGTCCGCAACTACCATTCAAACTGTCCTTTTTACGTTTCTTTCTTGTTAACAGAGATTTAATATGATTCAGAAATACTCAAATATGGGCGAAATGTGGTTTAATCAAAACCAAACTAACTAAAATACTAAGAAAATGGGATTTTCACAAATAAATAACTAGTTAAAGAAAAGTGCAAACAAAGGGGTTTAGATGATTACCTAACCCTCAGATTTGAGGATTGCATACGATATGGTCGATCTAAGGATGAAGCTTCACGATTCTCGAAAGATTCAACGTCCAATCTTAACAATAAAAACCTTTCTTTTCTTTTCTTCCTCTCTTACTCTTCTTTATGTCCTTTCTTTTTAAGTTTTCAATCTATGTGCCTAATAGCTTGATCTTCCTCAAGGTTACTCACTGGAGTCTTTGAGGAAAACCCTAGCCACAGTCGTTTTCTTTTTTTGTCTAAATGCCTTAGTCTTTTTTGAGAGAAAATAAGAAGAGTTTTCAAAGTCTCCAAAAAAGTCCCGTTTTTGCTGTGTAATGCAGTATTTATATGGTTAGGGCGACAGGGCAGTCGCGTCACGCAGGTAGGAGCTGCGTGACGCACCCGTAAGCCTGCGTGACGCGACTTACTTTTCGTACAGTTGCCGCGTATCCATACAAACAGTGCAGGCCACTGCACGAGCGCCCGCCAAGGGTGTCAGACCCGTTAGAGCTGCGTGACGCAGCTAAAAGTGGCGTCACGCAGGTGATAGCTGCGTGACGCAGCCCTAACATGGGTCAGGCTCCTTTGGGCGGTTTGGTTCGATTTTTGATTCAGACACCTCTGGTTTATTGTGAAGCCTCATCCTTTGTCCTCATATCATCATCGGGTCAGGTGGAGGCATAAAATTATGCGTCAACAGTTTGCCCCCCCACTTTATCATTAATTGTATAAACGATTAATGTTAAAGTGGTCCATTGACGCGCCTTCTATCAAGCAATCATCTCCGAAGCTCGGTTTGATCGGCTTGGAAAGATGCTGAATTGATCATCTGGTCACCTCCTAAGCTCGATTTGATCGGCTTCGTCGGTTTCCATCCAACATGTGAATGACTTCAAAGCTCGATTTGATCGGCTTGGAAGACACCTTCGGGGCTCGGTTTGATCGGCCTGAAGGACTTTGAATGTTTGGTCACCTTCTCAGCTCGGTTTGATCGGCTTCGTTGGTTCCCATGGAATCTGAAGGGGGCATCCTCGAAGCTCGGTTTGATCGGCTCGAAAGATGTTGATTTGATGGCAAAGTCTTCGAAGCTTGGTTTGATCGGTTTGAAGAGCTTTGATCTGGCCACCTATTCAGCTCGGTTTGGTTGGCTTTGTCGGCTCCAGTCGGTTTAGAAAAAGGCATCCTCGAGGCTCAGTTTGATCGGCCCGAAAGATGTCGGTTTTACCCTGGTCAACTTCGCAACTCAACATCATTGACTAGGGAAGAAGATTTCAGACAGCTTCGCAATACATCATCACTGTTTTGAAATTGTTCTGACTAGCTTCGCAATGCACCATCACTAATCAGCGGGACCTATCGGCTTCGAAAAACCATCACCGATTGGCCTGAAAGAAATTGTTCACAAGAAAAAGACGAGCATTGTCCGTGTACGAAGAGACTTTGCTTTCTGTTAGAAAAGTATTGGAACATCACATGTTCCCAAGCAGAAATTCTTATTAAGACAGAAGGTCATACTTTTGCCCCCAGTCCGGAATCCCAGCCTAGAACCAAAAGCATTCACTTTTTACAAACGCATTATTATTTTTGTGAAAATGTTTACCAAAAATTTTGGCAGGAAAGGCTTAACAAAAGCTGTTGCCTGTATTTTCAAGTATATCCTTTATGATATAGTGTTTAGAAGGGAATTTACCTGAGGGTAATATGGACAATTTAATGCTCCTGACACCGGTGCGGTGAGTTGATGAAAGTTTGCAGCCGTATACGAGCCGTACATCAACGTCATGTCGCCGGAACGGGTCGTCGTGAGCTTTTGAAATGGGCCGTGTGGGCCTGTCGGGCTCAAAAAGGATAATGGGCCCAATGCTCTTGTCGGGCCCAGTTGAATGGGCTTCGACCCAGCTGGTTTTACTATAAGTAGCTTCCTTCTCAGTCGATTCAATTTCACTTATTCACGAACCCTAAACAATTGGAAATTCTCTGAACTGTTCGACTAAAAAAAATGTCTCAAATCTCAGAAATCCCTGCTTCTGCCTACACTCCTGAGATGGAGGTTCTCGGGGCCCTGCCTGATATTCCTACGTTTGACGGTGAGCCAGTGCCGGTGAGCCGGAACCCGCTAACCCCCGGGACGCGACCATTGCAGCTCCTTCCGTTGCCGGGTTCGGAATTTCCAGTCTGGTACGAAACGAGTCAGATGCGTGGCTTTCGATCCGAGGTAAGTACAAAATCTCTTCAATTTTCTGTTTTTACTGCTTTTGATCCGTAACTGTAGCAATAGGATTATTTTTCACTGTTTGCGCTTGCGTCGGCAGTCGCGTCACGCAGGTAGGAGTTGCGTGGCGCGGCTGTTCTTCCATGAACAGTTGCGTGACGCAGCTGTTCTTGTGAGAACAGTTGCGTGACGCGGCTGTTCGAGACGCCAGAAACCCTAACTTGCCTTGAACCTTAGGATTAATCTCTTCTTGACTGTGTTTAGACCTTGATTTGTTAACTTTTGATTGTTGATAACTCTAGATGGTTTGATTTTGCCCTGTTATTGCACAAAAATAGTATAAATGTAGTAGAACAAAATTAAAGTTAAACTGCTGCGTACCTTCGACAGTTGCGTCACGCAGCTGTTCTTAGGAAGAACAGTTGCGTGACGCGACTGTTCGTCGATGAATGCGAGTCTAGAACAGTTGTGCGACGCGGCTAGAGAGATGCGTGGCGCGACTTCGTGGTCGCGTGACGCATCTGTTCCTGGGGCCACACATGTTGAACAGTTGCGTGACGCGACTGTAGAGTGGCGTGATGCGGGTGCTAAGGTGCGCTACGCGGCTATGCTTCTGATTGTGTAATTTGGGTAAAGCTGCGTGGCTCGACTTTGTAGACGCGTGACGCTACTGGGAGCTGCGTGATGCAGCTATGGTTCCAACCAAAACTCGAGTCTTTTTTTCTCTTTTTTTTTTATCCTGTCACAGAAGAAAATTAACAATTATAAGTCTTATATTTATTGAAATTGAAATTTTCTTACAGGTTAATCTGGGCAAGGCCCGCTCAGGCGGATCGGCTACTGATGCTTCTGCCTTCTGGGATCTGCTGGACCCTCCTATGCGAGCACGGGTTGTCGCTGCAGGTTTCGAGGACTATGCCGCTGGATTGCGCCGCACACAGCCTCGTTTCCCGCCCGCTATGCGATATGCACTGATGGAGTGGTGGAATGACTGCACGCATACTTTCGTGTTCGGGTTCGGAGAGATGACCCTTACTCCCGTGGATTACGCTGCCATTACCGGCTTACGCTTCACTGGCCCGGTTCCTCCGCTAGACGCTCGGTACTAGACGGCTGCTATCGGAGCCCAGCTTTTCCATTCCCTCCTTGGTGTCACGACGCAGACCCGATATACCGTGCAGGGGTATATGTCTTACAAGACGGTTTATCGGTTCTGGGCCGAGAGGATCAGGACCCGGTTGGAGGCTTGGCGAGAGTTGCCGGAGGATGTTCGACCTGCTACTCCTGCGTATACTCGCGAGGACAGGGACCAGGCCGCTCGGTCCTTCTTGTTCTACATCATTTCCTCGCAGCTACTATGCACCTCCCAGAATAAGGGAGATCCTGCGGTGCTGGCGTGTCTCCGGGATGTGAGCCAGGTCGGGTCCTTCGACTAGGCCATGCTTAGTTTGGCTCATCTCTATCATGGTCTGGATGTCTGGACCCGTGGTAGTGGTGAGTCAAACTGGCTGTTCATCCGGCCTTTGGAGGTAACACACTTTCATTCTCACTCTCTTTTTTTCTTTGATCCGCTGTTCTCAACTGTTCAACTAACTGGTGTTATTTTCTGTCTCTATTACAGGTGTGGTCTTACGAGTATTGCATCTTCCCGGGCGGTCCGAGCGGCGATTCTCCCGTCGAGTCCAGGAGAATTCCTCGCTATCTGGCCCACTGCCACCACACTTATGCCAGTGGCGAGGATCCGGAGTATTGGCGGAGCTTCCTTAACGATCGGGAGCTGTCTGATGTGAGTACAGAAAGAATCTCTTAACCTGCGGCTTGTTTCTCTCTTTATTCTGACACACTACTAATGTTGATTTCTTATCGTTTTGCAGCTATCTTTAGAGCCATGGGACTGTGAGGCCTGGAGGACCTATCCGGGCCGGGAGGTGGCTGAGTTGCATACCCGGTCGAGGCTGCTGCTGCGAGGCTTCTAGGCCGACCGGTACTTCCTTGGAGAGCGGGTTTTTGACACTCCGATAGCTCCAGCACGACGGAGAGTGCCTCATGCCCCTCCCCGGCATATGTGTCTGCTGGAGGGTTTGACCCGAGAGGACCTGGAGGTAGAGTACAGAGGTTTCTCGGCGAATGATTTCCTGTCCGCCGGTGATTTTCCTGCTTACTTTGCCTCTCGGATGCAGGCTCGACTTCCAGAGGTTCTCGAGTACACCCATGTAATTCATCTGACCTTCAACTTCATTCACTGTTACTACTCCTCTTTTTGTCTCAACTTACTGATGGTATTACTCTCTTTGTGACTGAATGCAGGAGCGGAAGACGCACAAGACCGCAGCTCATTACCAGGCTGAGGCAGCAGCTGAGGCGGGTGGCGTGGCGGCCCCGACCGGACCAGCTGGTGTTGTACTAGGCGATGTCCCGTTTCCGCCAGGTATGGAGGTGGTGTTGGATCCTGGCCTTGGCTTAGGATCTGGCATCATTATTCCTGCAGACCTGCGGCAGGCTCCTCCTCCAGTACAGTTGGAACCTGAGCACACCACACATGTAAGTTATAAACCGTATATAAAAAGTTAGAAGTATCTTACCTGAATATCCCTTTTAATGGATTTTTTTTTATTTGCAGGTGCCGGCTCAGAGATATCAGGAGATCTGTCAGCGGTTCGGCTTTGCCCGGTCCTATATCGGTCGGCTCTACTCTGATGTGCATGAGCGGGTGAGTACAGTCTTCCTGTGTCTCATTCCTCTTCCTTATTACTTGTTTACCTTTCCTTACACATTTTGGTTGTTTTACGGGAGTTGGAGAACGGGAGGCTACGGAGGCATCAGTCCCGCCAGTCCAGTGCCGTGAGCCGGCTTCAGGCGGAGGTGGAGCGGCTTCGGACGAGGCTAGAGGTCGAGGGCATCCCGCTCGACTCTTCTGATGAGGATGAGGGTGGCTCTTCTTCCGATGACGGGCCACCATCGCCACTCCCTCCGAGTGTCGCTGGTCCTAGCCGTAGGCGGCAGTAGTCTTGTTGCACGACTCTTCCATTTTTTGAACGCTTTAAACATTTTGAATTTTTATTAATTTTCTATTTATTTATTTATTTTTGTGATTGTACAGTTATATCAGCATCTTATGATATTATTTACATTTTTTTTTTACAACACTTGGTTTTCTCTTTTTTTTTTTTACTTTATCATGTGTGTTTATGTTTTGCAACTGTGAAGTCTTGTTCCTGTAAAAACAAAACACAAACACAATACCAAATACAAAATAGCGATGTACCATTCATTCACAAGAATGGTTCACCTCATCAGCGGTCAGTAAATCGACTTATTGTAAATGAATAAATGAAATAAGATAAAAATAAAATAAAGTAAATAAAGTAATGAACTTAACATGGAACATGATCAAGAATCACTTTCCAAATAGAGAGCATAGCGTAGTACTTACCTGATAGGGCGGTCTACTCAGTGAATGCGGACGTAATGGCTCAACTACCCTTTCTCGATTAATGCAATCATAAAGACTCGACTTCCTTGTTGTACGGGTCTTCCTTCTTTTTGATCAATGCAGGTTTGAATGCTCACCGACCCGAATGGACTATTCAGGATTGTCCTTTCAACTACCTCTGACGATGATTATTAAATTGAGTGATGGTGATGTTTCGCCCATCGGTTTCTCCATTTTCCTATAAATATAAGTTCCGCTTCACACCTCCTTCCCATCCAGTGTTCAAAGCACGTCGATTTCTTAAGTGATTTTCTTCCATGGCCTTCAAGAGTCAAGTCTCATCTTTCGTCCAATCCATTTCTGGCGACCTATGGCAAGTTTCTCCTTTGGATCAACCAGCCGGGTTAAGATATTTCAAAGACCTGAAACCTAACCATGGCTTCCTGTCTTGGCTCATTTCTCATTTTAATCCAGACACCATGGTTTTTCGATTTGAAGACTCTGAGGTGACTCCGACCTATGAGGAAATGTGCGCCTTGATGGATCATCATCCTGAGCAAAACGAAACTCCGGCCTTGCCCCCGGGTCCTAGGTATGATCTAGCTGAGATCGTGGCCTTGTGCCCGGTTTACCTTCCTGATGGGATAAAAACGGATCAAGGTCTACCTTTGGAACCTTTCTTGAACAAAGTTTTGTCCATCGATCTAGATCTGCCTTGGATCCGAGCTTGTTGCTTCTTGCTACTGAATGTGTATGCCATGAAGAATCGTCAACCCGGAATCGGAGATTTTCGACTTCTGACCGTTGTTCGTGACATGCAATTGTACCATCGTACCGTCTTCATGATGATCATGGGAGAGACAATGTGTTGGGTCAGGGATATTGCCCTTCACATTAATGACTTCAATGTTCATCATCGCGGTTGTCCGTTACTATTGCAAGCCTGGGCTCTGGATAAATTAAGCCTGATTCCTCCGGTTCCAGCTCGCTTGATTCCAACTTATGGACCTGCTGTTTTTCAATCTCGGTCTCGGAGACGCTTCGATTTTGGTGATAACCCTACTATTCGGTGGACTTGTCCTTGGTGGAGGATCAGACTGGTCACTACTGGAAGCATGAACCTCAACTATGTATTGTACGCCAGTCTAAACCGTTCCATGGCCTATTTTCCCGACAGGATTAGCCGTCAATATGGAACAATTCAGCGTGTTCCCAGGATCCATAACTTTGAGAGCGGTCAAATAACACTGCATCTGCTGACCAATTTGGCTGACCGTTGGAGAAACCGAAACACCAGATACCTAGGTGAAGGAGTGATGCAGGACACTGTGACACCTGAGTATGTGAACTGGTTTTTTGCTCCGTGATGACGTTAAGTTCTTGCAAGGATCGGTATCTGATGGTAGCCCTTACTGAAATAAATGTTGTTATTGCTTTCTCTGTCTTCTTTTGAGCTCGAGCTTTGAGCTGCTATTTAATGTATCTGCTTTCTTTGAATTAATGAATTCGCTGATTCTGTCTTTATTACTTCCTACACACATGAACAATGAAAGACAACAAGACTTTTCTTTCGAAATTATTTGTCGTGTTAGTTATTCGGGCCTCCTGCCCTTGGGTTAATAAATGAAAACTCAATAAAGTAAAAATTATTCTGTAAACACATGAACCTATGCTTGTGAACAATAAAGAATGAAGTGACTGTTTATAACCTGCACAAATCAACAATAACAAATGTAACTTCTCTATGTATGCATGAACTAATACAAGTGCTAAGGTTTATTCATGGTTTTGTTGATCCTTCTAGGGAAATCGCTGAGAAAATGGTACTCGTTCCTCTGATCAATGTCTCTTTTTTTTATTCAATATTTAGGCAGGACCAATGGCCAAGGCGCTTCGCACCAAGTGAGTCGATCTTTGTTTAAATAAACAGAGAGGAATATCTTGCGTTCTTCGACCGTAATACCAGGACAAAAACAAAGATTTTGAAAACCCAAATTCTTTATTAATCTTACTTCTTTTCAACATCATACGGAAGTAAAGAAAGTTTATTCTAATACAATGGTCATTCGTTTTAACTACTTGATTTCCTATCCTCCTTCAAGTTAAGTTGATGGCATTGATCAATCAGTCACTAATCTGTCACGAACGCATGGCATGAATTCTGCATTTAAGCTAAGCACCACACGCTAATCCCAAGATTTTACTATCATTATTTTGCATTTTTTTTTTACATGCTCTAACTTTTGCCTAGGCCGCCCTTGCGGGTTTTCAACTTAGCGAGCTCATTTCTTGCCTAAGCCGCCCTTTTCGGGTTTTCAACTTAGCATTTTTTTTTTTGAAATCATCATTTCAGACGTAGAATCTTTTCATTTGATCTTGATTGATAATTCGATTGACAGGCTCTCCTTCCATAGTGACTAATTTGACGGCGCCTTTAGGTAGTAGCTTCTGAATTCTGAACGGCCCATGCCAGTTGGGTTTGAATTTCCCACCAGGATGATGTTGGGCTTCATGATCCAATAACCTGATCAACACCAAATCTCCATTCTTTAAGGCCTTTGGATGTACCCGCTTGTTGTAGAAACGAGCAATCCTCCTTTTTCTCATCTGATCCTGGAATCGAGCATTCAGTCTTCTTCCTTCTAAGAATGCCAGATCTTCATACCTCTTCTTGACCCATTCCTCCTCGGTCAGACCAGCTTCTACCAAAACCCTGAGAGACTTCTTTTCGAGCTCTACCGGTAACACTGCCTCCATCCCATACACCAATTCGAAGGGAGAAGCTCCATTTACTGCTTTGAAGGTAGTGCGATGCCCCCAGAGCGCGAAAGGAAGTTTCTCGGCCCAGCTTCTATACCTTTCACACATCTTCGACAGGATTCTCTTGATCTCCTTATTTGCAGCTTCTACCGCACCATTAGCCTGAGGGCGATAAGGAGAAGAATGGTGATGCTCAACCTTGTATCTATAAAGCAATTGGCCAACTTTTGCTTGAAAATGAGAACCATTATCTGTAACTATGTGATGAGGAACACCATAGCGACAGAAAATGTTCTATTCAATAAACTTTGCCACATGCTTGGCAGTTAAAATCCTGTAAGACTGAGCTTCGATCCATCTAGAGAAGTAGTCAACTGCAACCAATATATACTGATGACCATTGGATGCTGCAGGTGAAATTTTACCGATGACGTCTATGCCCCATGCAGAAAAAGGCCACGAAGGAGTTGTTGGATGGAGTTCAACAGCAGGTAAGTGGCTTCTATTGTCATGATATTGACAAGCTTTGCAACGGCGCACATATTGGACACAATCGCCTTCCATTTTCATCCAAAAATAACCTTGCCTCATGATCTTTCTTGCTAAACTCATACCGCTTAGATGAGTACCACAGACTCCTTCATGAACTTTTCTCATTATGTCCTCTCCTTCTGTCTCACTCACACATCGCAACAACACTCCATCCCAGGTTTTCTTATAGAGTTCACCATCGGCTAGGACGTAGTGTAGCGCCATTTTCCTTAAGACAGCATGGTCTTCTTTCGTCGCATCATCAGAAAAAGTACCGTTTTTCATATACCTCAGAATGTCCGTAAACCAGGGTTCTTCCTCCGGCTCCACCTGATTCACATAATGTTCTTGATAGCACGGGATATTGGCTGTGGTAATGATAAATGGCTTCTTCGGAACTTTGCTTATATCCTGCCAAGCCGACACTAAGTTTGCCAAGGCGTCTGGAATTCTGTTATAGGTTCTTCCTATGTGAGTAAAAGTGATCTTGTCAAATAGTGCTGCCTTTTTCAACAAATACTCAACATAGGGTTTCAATCTTTCTTCTTCTACCTTCCATCTCTCGTTGGCGTGCTCAATAACCAGTAAAGAATCTCCTATTACTTCGACCTCCTTAGCGCCAGTCGCAAGAAGAGCTTCCATTCCCATGATGCACGCTTCATATTCTACCATGTTGTTAGTGACTGGGAACAATAGTCTCTTGCACATGGTTGTAACTTCGCCATTAGTTGCTTCTATAACAATACCAGCCCCAGCTCCATTTCTGTTGGCTGATCCATCAAAGTATAATCTCCAAGCTCCTATGTCAATATTCAGCAAATGTTCGTCCGGAAACCCCAATTCCCAAGATTCGTCGTCTATCACAGGGTTTTCTGCTAGGAATTCCGCCACAGCTCAACCTTTGACCGTCTTTTTTGTTACGAACTCCGCATCCACACTAGACATTTGAATCAACCACTTAGACAATCGTCCCTCTAGAATAGGCGTCCTTTGCAAATACTTCAATGGATCAATTTTGGAGACAAAAGTGACCTTGAAGGAATCGAAATACGGCCTTAATTTCTTTATCGACCACACTACTGCCATGCAAGTCTTCTCAATCAGATTGTATTTCTCTTCGATAGGCAATAGTTTCTTACTGATGTAGTAAATGGCTTTCTCTACTCCAGCGGCATCCGGCTGTACCAACATCGCTCCTACTCCTGCATCTTCTATAGATAGGTACAAGATCAAAGGTTCTCCTGGTCTTGGTGAGCTAAGCACTGGTGGATTCGTCAAGTACTTCTTTATATGATCAAAGGCTTTCTGGCAATCTTCATTCCACTTGACTGGCTGATTCTTTTTCAGTAATTTGAAAATCGTAGCGCAGGTGATGGATAACCTTGAAATGAACCTACTGATGTACTGAATCTTACCCAGGAAGCTTCTCACCTGCCGTTCTGTTCTTGGTGGCTCCATATCCTGAATGGCTTTTATTTTATCCGGGTCAACCTCAATCCCGTTAGGTCCCACCATAAAACCTAACAATTTTCCCTTCGTTACTCCAAATACACACTTCTTGGGATTAAGTCTCAAATTGTATTGTTTGACCCGCGCAAAGAACTTCTCCAACATTTCTGCATGTTCTTCTTGTGTTTTTGTCATGATCACCATATCATCTACATACACTTCCAATCCTTTATGGATCATATCATGAAATAACGTAGTAGCCATCCTCTGATATGTTGCCCCGGCATTCTTTAGCCCAAACGGCATCACTCTGTAGCAAAATGTTCCAAAGTCAGTGGTGAAAGCGGTCTTATGCGTATCCACCAAGGCCATCAATATCTGATTATATCCGGAAAACCCATCCATGATAGAATAACATCCCATTCCGGCAGCACTGTCTATCAAAACATCTATGTGTGGGAGTGGAAAGTCATCCTTAGGCGAGGCTTTCTTCAAATCCCTATAGTCGACACAGACCCTTATCCTGCCATCTTTCTTCAACACTGGGACTATATTTGCCAACCATTTCGGATAGTGTACCACTTCTAAGAATCTTGCATCCAGCTGCTTCTGGACTTCGGCTTTGATCTTATCCTGCCATTCTGGTCTGACCCTTCTCCTTTTCTGCTTTACTGGCTTAATACTCGGATCAGTAGGGATAAAGTGCTCTGCTATTGATCTGTCGATCCCTGGCATGTCTGCGTAGCTCTAGGCAAATACCTCCGAGTTTCTTTTGATACATTCTTGAAGATCTTGTCTGAGCTCAGTTTTAAAGTCTGATCCGATTTCAATTATTTTAGGATCTTCGGCAGTGCTTAAATTAAATGCGAAATTATGCAATCCATTTATGTCAAATATGCGGGTGGTATAATCAATGCCATGAACATGACAATCAGGAAAACAAGAAAACAAATAGTCAAAGTTCACTTCCATTGATTGAAATAAAAGAGGAAAACCATCCATATTGTTCTCAAAACAAGCATCAGAAAAGCAAAATACAGGATTAACTGCCTGTTCAACACATTCATTACAAGTATCTTTTATTGCCTGGATCACTTCGTCGGCATCTGTGCCTTCCTCCGCCGGAATAGCTTCTTTCTTGGCCACTCCATGCTCTATCATCTTCTTTGCCTTCCTCTCTGCCTCTCCGGCATCTTCAGCAGCTAGAACAGACTGGAGGATCCGTGCCTTGGCCTTCTGCTCTTGCACTGACTTGGAAGCTTCATCCCCAATCCCCAAGAAGTCTTCAAACTCGGATATCTTCTCCGACCAATCAGATTCAGTACTTGCTTCTGTCATGCATACCATGAACTCGGTTCCATCCACCAGCTGTTCCAAAGAAGGTTCGGGCGACTTGACCAGTTTCTCCTCATAATCGGTCATAAATATCTCCAAACCGGGATAGGTCTTTCCTCTGCTCTGAAATTCCCCTTCAGCTTGTGGAACAAAGAAAATCTGATTCATGTTTGACCCTCTGACCGGAGATCGAATCTCATATTTTTCCTTCTTTCTATTTTCCGAATACCCCAACCCACGTTTGTCTTGCTGCCCGGATGCTGATGAAAGAGGCTCAAACCTTCCTTGCAACTCCCGACCCAAACCTTTGCCGTACTGCCAATTCATCTTCTTCATCATTTTTCTAGAAAAAGGACTCATGCTGTTTACTACACTCTTGCTCTTGGCGATGGATGCATCAATCATTGCCACTTAGAAGCCTGATAAGGGTACCGCCAGTTCTAAACCTTCCACTGTAGCCATATTAAGATCCTCCTGTGCGTTAACGGTCACCACGTCTGTACCCCACGGGATTTTTACTTTTCTATGTAGAGTGGATGGAACCGCGCCTAGGGGATGAAGCCACGGCCTTCCTAACAACAGAGCATAGTTGGCTAAGATGTCCAGCACAATCACGTCTACCCAACTTTCAACTGCCCCTGTGGATATCTTTGCTTTGAAGGTCCCTTTTGCATTCCGCATAGTGTTATCATAAGCTTTGACCACCATGTTTGATGGCTCAAGCTCTGATTCTTCAATTTTGAACTTGGACAGCATTTTCAACGGACAAACACACAGTGCAGACCCATTATCCACCATCACATTCCTAGTATCTCGTCCATTGACAGCAATTTGAATGTAGAGTGGCTTACAGTGGTTTCTTCCCTCTGGTGGGAGGTCTGAGTCAAAGAAAGTGACTTCGCCTATCCTCCGCTGTAGCACATTGATCATATCAACACTTTGAATTCGAGCAGGCACCCTGACGAAAGTCATAGCTTCAAGTAAAGCTTCTCTATGCTCCTTAGATGCTATCAGCAAATCCCATATCGAAATGTCTGCCCTGGTTCTCTGTAATTGACTCAGCACCGAATTGGCAGTGACCCCATTAAGCGTCTTGTTCTGACTGGTTTCTCCCACTTCGACAGCCTTCTTTTGCCCTTTAACT
This sequence comes from Jatropha curcas, assembly GCF_041381405.1. Lineage (NCBI taxonomy): Eukaryota > Viridiplantae > Streptophyta > Magnoliopsida > Malpighiales > Euphorbiaceae > Jatropha > Jatropha curcas. The sequence goes on along the minus strand of NC_143158.1, from coordinate 21,893,373 downwards.
ATCTCTTCTTCTTTCTTTTTCTCTTTCGGGTTCTCCACGCCTTTCTCTGTCATTTTCTTCTTTGCTCCATCAACAGCAATCTCTTTTCCCTTAGCCTGCATATTATTCTCAGGATTGTACACTCGCCCGATGTGGGTCAAGCTCTGCACACCTACCTCATTCACTTCTTCCTCACTACTGTAATACCATTGTTCTTCGTGATCGGCCAAACTTTTTTGAATGGCCAGTTGGAGTTGCTCATCTTCATCTTCAGGCACGTCGCCTACCTTCACAGTGATACTTTTCTCAATTTCGATCTTCAGTGGCACCTTCTCTTCCTCATCACTGCTTCAGTCGTCCCATATGTTCAACATGGCGCACATCCGCTCTTCCCATTCCGCTTCGGCTAATACCACTTCTTCTGGTAATCCGCTCCCGATCGCATTGACCGATCCACCCGACTGAGACTTACGATGCGGATAATTGTACTGATATTGGGGAAGCGGATTGTTCTTAGTGCTTGGCTTGTTCTTTTCCGAAGGCTTGGTAATTTTTCCACTGTCGATCAGGTCTTGAATATCGTGCCTTAATTTGAAACATTCATCAGTTGAATGCCCTTTGCACTGATGGTAATCACAATTTCGGTCCATATACCTCCCTCGCACGGGCTTAGTCGGATCGACTGGCAGCTTTGACAACACCCCGTTCTTGATGCAAGATCTTAGTATTGTGCTCAAAGGTCTTCCTAAGTCTGTGAACTCTCTCCTAGTTCTCTCATTAACTGCACCTATCATAGCATTACTGGCTCCTGACTGATTCTGATTACTGCTTCCGGCTCCTCTGTCACCATAAGAAGTTCGGTAATTACCAAACCCTCTGTTCTTCTTCTTTTCTTCCTTATACAATTCCTCGATGTTTAAACCGGCACTTTGAACCAAGGAAAAATTGGTGAGAGGTTGAGTCAACATCCTTTCCTTGAAAAAGGGTAATAAACTCCTGCTAAAGATTCTGATCAACTCTTTGTCCTTAGGCCTTGTCTGAACTCTATACAGCTTGGTCCTCCACCTTCTATAGTAATCAGAAAAGCTTTCGTCCTTTCCTTGTCTCAAATTCTCCAAATCACGTAGACTGAACTCATCGCTCTCTTCAGTCTTGAAATGTTTGAGAAAAGCTGTCTGCAGTTTGATCCAATTCTTCTGAATCTCTTCTTCTAAACCGCCATACCACCTCCGATAATCCTTATGGAGTGTTTGCGGGAATGCTTGCAAAACATCTTCCTCGTTATACCGGTTCATTTGGGATACTCGGAGAAATTCGGACAAATGAGAACGAGGATCATTATCCCCTTCAAATATGGAATGCTTGAAAGTTTTGAAAGAAGCCGAGCTGGTCGGGTGCAGGACATACTCAGTGATGTGAAAATTAGTGACAGGGTCTTTCTCTTTCATTGCAGCCATCTTGTCAAATCTTTCTTTCAAGTCTGCGAGTTGCTTGAGCATATCATTTTCAACCGGGATAGTGTTTCCGACAGAAGCCTGATTACTTGACACAGGTTCCGGGATTGGTCTTTCTTCAGCCACAGGTTGGCTACTCGAAGGAGGAGTATTCTGATTTTGGGCCCTGTCTTGAGCAAGAGCCGCAGCCACAATCTAGGCAATGGTCCTTATCTGAGCTTCAGAAAATCCGGTCTCATTTTTTGTGTTATCTGCCATTTCTGCTGGATCTGAATCGGATTCTGAATCTGATGAACTGGACTGATTCACGGAGCTGACTGGAGCGAATTCGGGGATTGGGGATGTTCTGATTAAACGCTGACCGGGATGCCGATTCCAATCTCTCAAAGTGGCTTCCCGGGAAGGATCAATTCTGACAAGAAAAATTCTGAGTTACAGGGGGTCCTGCATGTATGCATGCGAAAATGAGAGCACATAGGATGGAGAATGTATTTCTAATGCGCTAAAACCGATATGGGAATAAGATCTCGATTTCAACGACCGGATCAAAAATTCGATGTGAATAATGCATCAATAACTTATTTTGTATTTGAACATTTCAAGCATTATCTGTCGTCAATCGTTCCTTTTGGATTTACGGTTGACTATTTTCTCTCGAATCCCTAACTTTTGCCTCGGAATGAAAGAATTTCCGAGCGAGATTTTATTTTTGTTGTTTATTATTTTTTTTGTATCCTTACTTTTTGCCTTGGGACATATGGTCCTAAGCAGGATTTTCTATTATTTTGTTACAGAATTTTATAATCTCTCACTTATTTTCAAATAATGCGAGAAATGTTGAAATACAAAGGAACTGCAACCCCCTTATAACTCCCTTTTCTTTTGGGTATTAGTTTACTATAAGTGATTGCATTATATTATTCGTAACGAATTCGAGATCCGGTCTCAAAATCAAAATCAAATGTCCATATCGAGCATTAGCTCTTATTAATGCATGGCTAAAAAGAAAAGTGTTACATGATGCATGAATGTCACAACATATGTACAATTTATAACATACAGGGGAACGGGAGTTGGGAAATGCATGCCTTCCAACCTTATTTCTCCCACACGCGGATTCCGTTGGTATAAAATTCCAACATCTGTTTCCTAGGAATTGGTCTAATCTCGACAACCAACAGGGGATTTTGAGATTTACGATATCAACTCTCGGAAATGAATGCGGCATAGTTACAGCAAACAGAATTGGGTGCACCTTAGGGGAAGTAACTAAGGCTGTCAACTATATGCATTGGCTTTAGTCTTATTGGGCTTTAACAAAGTCTGGGTCCCGCGAACAAGATTCGGGCTTTGTTGGGCCTACTCCTTTTGACGCACCTTTAAGGTACTAGGCTTGCGGTTGGTAGTAATGTTAATTCTCGAATGGATGCACCTAAAACGCATGGTTTAGGCTAGATCCACCGTCAAACTTAACACCAGTACTGAAGGGTAGTATGGGTAGAATGAGGTGAGAAGCAAGGAATGCGAATGAATGCAAAAATCCTAGGAAAGGAAAAGGAAAGCATTTAAACACATACGGACAGTTAATAATTTTCCATCGGCTTTTTCTAACCAATTTTTATTTAGAAATAGTAGGCTTTTAGAGTTAATTCCTAATTGCAACTACTATATTGTTTATTAAAAACAACCGGGGATAGTGGGTGCAAAATCCCCAGCAGAGTCGCCAAACTGTTTTCCCCCCCGGAGAAAGATCGTGGATTTTTCTTTATTTGGTGTACTTGAATACTTTATTTAAAAAAAGTGATAAAACCCTTTTGGATGTGCGATGCCGATGAATCGGTCTTATAAATTGTTTTTATTCGCCACCCATTATTTCGGCAATGGGACCGTTTTTGATTTTATTTTACAAAAGTGACTCCATTTCAACCCATTTTATTCAAGGCCTTTTGTTTTAGAAAACTGGTCAGGCGAACCTATGAGGTTCTAGGTAAGGGAATTGGGTTCGTCGGCCCGTTGGAAGCCGACGCCCGGAAAAAAAACCAGCCTCTTTTAACCTACGATTTCTAAAATGATTTTATTTTAGAGAAAGCCAATTTATTTGAACCCAACCCGAATGAATCGAACCGAGTTCCTATGTGGAAAAGAAATTAACCGTCCCAATTAATTTCATCCATTGCATTCATCACAAATAAGATATATCATCCACCATCTATCCACAACACGTACTAAAATAAAAGAGAAGACCCGCTCTTGCCTTATGGTTAAAGGCGGGCCACAAACCGAATTTGATAACATGATAAGCAATAAGTAAAAAGAAGTAAATCCTAAAACCTCAAAATCATTAATAACTAGTTGATTTGATTTGATTAAATTTTAATTTGCCCATGTTTGATCATTTTCTGAGTTAAAATTAAAATCTGTTTAATTGTATGAAATTACGATGGAATAAGTAAAATACACTGAAATCATGAGATAGTTGCGTCACGCAGGTGTCCCATAAGGAACAGTCGCGTGACGCGACTCCCTTCATTCATCCTGGAACTTTAGAACAGTCGCGTCACGCGGGTAATCTATGAAGAACACTCGCGTGGCGCAACTCTTATTGTGCTACTGGAAATTGGAACAGTTGCGTCACGCGGCTGTTCTATGAAGAATAGTCGCGTGACGAAACTCCTAGCTGCGTGACAGAACTATTCGCGACTTATTAATATTCTCAGTTTTATTGATTACTCATCCGAAATATCACATTAAATACAAAAGTCTCCTGGGTTTGCGAATAGCTGCGTTACGCAGGTGGTCCAATCCATATTAAAGACTTTTGGACATGAACAGTCGCGTCACGCAGGTAGTAGCTGCGTGACGCGGCTGCTCTGGTCTGCAACTACCATTCAAACTGTCCTTTTTACGTTTCTTTCTTGTTAACAGAGATTTAATATGATTCAGAAATACTCAAATATGGGCGAAATGTGGTTTAATCAAAACCAAACTAACTAAAATACTAAGAAAATGGGATTTTCACAAATAAATAACTAGTTAAAGAAAAGTGCAAACAAAAGGGTTTAGATGATTACCTAACCCTCAGATTTGAGGATTGCATACGATATGGTCGATCTAAGGATGAAGCTTCACGATTCCCGAAAGATTCAACGTCCAATCTTAACAATAAAAACCTTTCTTTTCTTTTCTTCCTCTCTTACTCTTCTTTATGTCCTTTCTTTTTAAGTTTTCAATCTATGTGCCTAATAGCTTGATCTTCCTCAAGGTTACTCACTGGAGTCTTTGAGGAAAACCCTAGCCACAGTCGTTTTCTTTTTTTGTCTAAATGCCTTAGTCTTTTTTGAGAGAAAATAAGAAGAGTTTGCAAAGTCTCCAAAAAAGTCCCGTTTTTGCTGTGTAATGCAGTATTTATATGGTTAGGGCGACAGGGCAGTCGCGTCACGCAGGTAGGAGCTGCGTGACGCACCCGTAAGCCTGCGTGACGTGACTTACTTTTCATACAGTTGCCGCGTATCCATACAAACAGTGCAGGCCACTGCACGAGCGCCCGCCAAGGGTGTCAGACCCGTTAGAGCTGCGTGACGCAGCTAAAAGTGGCGTCACGCAGGTGATAGCTGCGTGACGCAGCCCTAACATGGGTCAGGCTCCTTTGGGCGGTTTGGTTCGATTTTTGATTCAGACACCTCTGGTTTATTGTGAAGCCTCATCCTTTGTCCTCATATCATCATCGGGTCAGGTGGAGGCATAAAATTACGCGTCAACAATAAGTTAACGACCTTAGGTTATGAATTCATAAACAAACCATAAAACTTAATGATTTAATTCAAGTTTGATTGCACTATTAGGAGATAGGTAATTAGTCCGGGTTAAAATAGTTAACAATACATCGAGAGAGCTTATTAGTGATTTTAGGGTTGTTTCTCCTACTTGAACAATTAAAATTGATTATCAAACTAATAAAATAAATTGGATAGAATTAAGTGAAGTCATAATCCCGAGTAGTTTTTAATCCTTGATTTCTTTTCAACAATTACTTGCTCGAGCTCTTTTTCATTGCTTTATTTTATTTCTTTTATTTGTAGAATTATTCTCTTTATTGTCGTTTAAATAATAGTAGGTTAACATAAATTTTGGTACTGGGTATGCAATCCTTGTGGGAACGATACTCTACTCATTCTTTATTACTTGTTGCGATTTCGTACACTTGCGAAAAGCCTGTCATAGGCTGAAGAAATTTTATGTATAGCTTGAAATGTCTATGGCAAAGTCGCATTAATAAATTCAGCTTCTATATTCTTATTCACTTTAAAGCGTGTTATGTTAATTTCATGTTGATATGTAAATGTAGCGGTTTTATTTTGATGTAATAGAAAAGCAGGAACTATATCAAGCATTTTTAAGCAAAAAAAAGACATTTCATTCATAATAAGTGCATAAATTCATAAATTGCATGTTTAATAATTGTCTACTACATTTCATTACAAGTAGGATAGAAGCATCTACAGTCCACGTCCTATCATAAATCTAGCTATCAACAGATCAGCCGACTCTGAATCAGCACCGACTCCGGAATAAGCTTGTAGCCGAAAGTGGTACAAGTCTGAGGAAGAAATGTCTGCCATATAAAAAATAGCTATAGTTGTATGGTTAGGCCAACTGGATATGAAGCGTGATAGAAATCGCTAGGTAACAAGGCTGCCCTCGAACCACGCATAATCAGGAATAGCCTGATAGTGACAAGTAGCATAGGGTATGCTGGAGACCCATCTCGTGACCCCTTACTGGATGATTTTGCCAGGCTGCATCCATGTAAGCCTTATTTTCTCTTTTTTTAATAATAATTTTTTATTATTTTGTGTGCTTATTGGCTGCCTTTGGCTGATGTTGTAGGTGTCTATTGTCGATTATAATAAGCTGTGCCAGCTATATGAAGCAGTGCGCCTCAAGTTAGCAGTGGCGATGCTCTCCGACAAGCACATATTTGTAAGTAATTATAATAACAACACAAAGAAAAATATACAATGCATATGCCATGTATGCATGAAATGCAATTACCAACGTTTATAAATGTATGCAGAGAGCTAGCATTGCACCTCCAGCGGGCTGAGGCTGGGGGATTTCTACGCGGCGGGCGTGCTGGTCGCAGAGCTAGATGCAAGCCAGTTATCATTGAAGAGACTGAGGAGTCTAGCATCAATGACTCAAAGGAGACGACATCATATGTATCTTGAGTTGGCTGCCCCAATTCACTTTTCTCTCTTTACTTTTCTGTATTTAGGACCCAATTTGGGGAATAGTCTTTTGTAAAGATCTGGATATTTATATAAAGGCAAAAGCCAATTTCTTTACAAGTTTCTGAGTTAACATGGTGTTTTTTTGGCTTTTATAACTAGTGTTTGCACTGCTTGTCAAATCTGAAAGTCGAAAGTATAATAAAACAGTGAACATTCCAACTATTTGCTACCTAGTGACTCGTGCCACTGTGCCTGTGCTTTGCACCAAATGCAGCAGCATGTGCCACTAGTGCTATAATGGCTGCCAGCTATCAAACTTTGTCCTTTTATTCCTTGCTATAAAAACCCATAACACCCATACATGCCTCAAAAGTCTATTCTTCTATTTCCAAATGAAGCTTCAACTCAAAAACTTCCCCAAACTCTTTTATTTCTTTACCATTCCTCATGGATCGATCCTTGGCACCTGCATTTCAAGCATTTTTCCGCAGTTTCAGCCACGAAGACTGGGATTTGCTTTCTCCTTTTGAAGTTAACAGGTTGAGTTACTACCGAAACATTCAAGTCCAACCTGGACTATTGCAATGGTTGATTAACCATTTCGACCCTTCGGACAACCTGTTTCATGACAACGACTTCGAAATTTGTCCATTATTTGAGGAGTTCAACATCATTTATGGGAGGATACCCGTAACCGAAGAGGTTCCTGTGATGCCCAAGCTAGACTTTGACCCGGCCTTGATGATTCTGCCTATATTTGGTTTCTCGGCTTATGAGATTCCAACTTATTACTTCGGAGCTCATGTCGTGCCCTTGTGACCACTTATAGACTGTGTATTGGGTATGGATCACACTAGCCCATACTGGCTTCCACTCACCTATTTTTGCATTCTGAGCCATACTTAATTACTCAGCGGTATTGACGGCTATGGTAGCCTTTGGCTAGTGCCCATAGTCGAGCAGATGGCTAGGCGAAACATGCCGTTTCCACTTATTCTTGCTGAGACACTCACTTTGCTGGAAGATCGCGCTCGATACTTGGTCTGATGGGGAGCCCACTTCTACTGTAGGTAAATGCATTTTCATCCATCTTCATATTATTATTATTTATATTTGCTCTTTTGCTTAGGCCACCCTTTGCGGGTTTTCAAGTTAACGAGCTTCTTTTTTTATTTTTTATATATTGCTCTAACTTTTACTTAAGCCGCCCTTCATGGGTTTTCGACTTAACGAGCTTCTTTTTCTTTTTTTTTTTTTCTTTTTTTTCCTTTGCCTTTGTAGTTATGGGCTTTTGAGAAGCTTCAGGTGATAAACCCACTATCGGACCATCTAACGTTTGATCATAGGCCGCGAGTCTATGTCCAACGCCATTGCCGTTTGACTGGCAAAAGCGCTGAAGATTGGACTGCTATCTTTCAAGATCTCACTGTTGAGCGTGTCAGATGGACTTTGATAGGCTTTTTCGCAAGTGCACGAAATCGCAAATAAGTAATAAAGAGTGAGTAGAGTATCGTCCAATGAAGATTGTATATTAAGTACCAAACTTATGTTAACCTACTATTATTCAAATGATATAAAAGAGAATAGACTGAAAAATAAAATAAAACAATGAATAAAAAATCAAACAAGAATATTTAATGAAAAGAGATAAAGGATTAACAGCTATTAGGGATTTTGACTTCACTTAACTTTATCCAATTTATTCTATTAGTTTGATAATCAATTTTAATTGTTCAAATAGGTAAAATCACTAACAAGCTCTCCCGATGTATTGTTAGCCACTTTAACCCGGTCTAATTACCTATCTTCCAATAGCGCAATCAAACATGAATTAAATAATTAAGTTTTATGGTTTGTTTATGAATTCATAATCTAAGGTCGTTAACTTGTGAAAACCCCCCCATGAGTCAAACCATATAGCTTCCGCATCAAGTTATTATTTTCATGTAATTTATTACCTTTTACATATCAAAAACCTTTCTTCCGATAATGATTAATGAAATAAATCAATCCAGGGCAGAAACTATGCCTGGAAGCATTAAATATAATAATAAATTATACTTTGAGCAAAGAAAAGTAAATCTAATATTATAAATTGAAATAGAAATTAAGCTACATCAAATCCCTAGTATGAGAGTTTAGTTCGACATAGTAATTAAATAAAACTCAATTAAATTTGTAAATAATCCCATAAAGAATAATAAACAAAAAGAGAGTTTAGAAAAAAAAAATTAGTCGACAATTGGCTTGTAGCGCTTCCTTGAATCTTGATCTCCAACTTGATTGCTTGAAGTCTTGTAAAGAGAGAGAAATTTATGTAGAAAACAATAGAACTAGAGATGGAATATACAATGAATGGATTCGACCCTCGATCATGGCTAGCCTCTCTCTTTATATAGACTTTCTGGAATATCTTTGTGTTCGTTTAGGAAAGTGAATCTCTATTGAGTAAGAAATCTTTTGGAGACAGAAAACTATTTAGGCTTTGTATTTCTTCCCAATTAGGACTCTCGCAGCGTCTAAATCGGACTTCAGCTTTAATAAGGTACGTCCCACAATTTCTTCATATGGGTAGCACGAGCTTAATATGAAATTTCAGCCCAAGTTGCTACTTGCTGGAAGTCTTTGACAATTGACCATCTCTTGCATTTTTGGCTGATTTCCTATAAAAATCCTATAAAATTCTTCAAGATCAAGTGAAATATGATTCAAAATAAGCTTTAAATAAAATCATAATTGAAACTAAATAAAAACTAATTAAAGTAATTAAAAATACTAAAAATCCTAATAAAAACTATATTAAAAATACTATAAAAATAACACCTATCAAACTTGCCCTTGGTGGTACATTGAGCGAGTCACAGTTTTTTCTTACATGCTCTGCGTGCCCCTATGCGGACTGACTATGGCAATGGCTTATTATCCCAGCCGCGTAGCGAGACATTACGGTCGCCATCAGGCTATCTCAGATTACACTCGATTCGAGGGTGGATTTATTACTCAGTGATTTCTGTCTTTCTTCACTTCCACTTAGCGTAGTCGTACGACTGTACTCATTTCTGATGTGGCCGATACCTCTTATTCAGACTTGTACCGCTCGTGGCTGCTGGCGTATTCTGAAGTCGATGCTAATTTTGAGTCGGTTGATTTATTGACTGCTAGATTTCTATGTGGACCTAGCATGTAGATGCTCCTATCTTGCTTTTTAATCAAATGTACTAGACAGTTATTGATAGTGCAACTAAATGAATGTATGCACTTATTATGAATGAAATGTCTTTTGCTTGAAAATGCTTGATATTTTTCCTGCTATTCTATGTCACCAATGCAGATTCACATCATTTGCACATTAACAAAAACTTAACATAACAAGCTTTGAAGTTAATAGGAACACAAAAGGTGAATTTATTAATTGGGCTTTGCCATAAACGTATTGATTTATACATAAAATTTCTTTAGTCTATCCAAATTGAGCGGCTCTATGTCTGATAGCTTCACTGCACCTTTTGAAAACATTTTCTTGATCGAAAATGGACCTTCCCAGGTAGGCTTGAACTTCCCCCTTGGGTCATGAATATTTGGCTTCATCTGTTTCAGGACCAAATCTCCTACTCTGAGTAGCTTCGGATGAATTCTCTTGTTGAAGTGCTAGGCTATTCTCCTATTATACAATTGATCCATGAATCAAGCATTGAGCCTTTTTCCATCGAGGAGTGCTAACTCCTGATAATGATTCTCTATCCATTGACATTCTGTAATATTGGATTCCATCATTATGCGTAAGGACTGCACTTTTATTTTTGTTGGTAGCACGACTTCCATTTTGTAGACTAGGGAATAAGGAGTTGCCCCATTTGCAGATTTGCAATGGTCCTATAGCCCCATAAAGCATACTGTAATTTACTTCCCCAATCTCGATGATTTACTGCCACTTTTCTCAATATTTTCTTGATGTTCTTATTTGCGACTTCCACTGCCCTATTGGCTTGTGGTCGATACGGTGAAGACTTATGATGCTCAATTCCATACTTTTCTAACAATGACTTTACTTCCACTTGGGACTGAACTGCATTATCTATTACTATATGATGGGGGATCCCATATCTATAGATTAAGTTCTTTTTGATGAATTTGGCCATTTACTTGGTGCCGATTGTGAACCCCTTCCCCAAATGTCATATAGGCATGTGATGCATATGATGAATGAGAAGAAATACACGTGATGTGTGTGAGTCGCCACCTTGTTTAATTATTTAAGGGTAAACTAGGAAAAAACCCTCAGTGACTCCATTTTTAATTAACCTAGTTACTAGATTAATTATCCCAATGATTAAGGCATGGTATGCAAACCCGAGATGGATCCCGAGACTATGTCATGCTGATAAACTAACCGATGAATGAATGCTTTGCAAGGTAAATGATGGATTAATGAAATGTTTGAGTGATTTTGATGATTTCGACTTGCCACCCGGGGTGAAATCCCGAACGTGCCTACGTACTTCCGTTTGAATGGAAGATCAAAGTCAACGTAGTTCGATAGGCCTTCTTTGAAGGGCTTTGAATGGGTATGCTTTATGCATGAGTGTGTATGCTTTGTGCATGATTTTGTGTATGCTTTGTGCATGATTTTGTGTATGCTTTGTGCATTTTTGTTTAGGCATTTTGCCAAAAATTGATTGATTTAGGCATTTGTGCCAAAATGGTTCATTTAAACGATTTGTCGCTTAAAAGATTGATTTTAAGGCATTTTGCCAAAAATGTTGATTTTAAGCGATTTGTCGCTAAAATGGTTGATTTTACGGTTTTAAACCGAAAATGATTGATTTTGAGGCATTTTGCCAAAAATGTCGATTTTAAGCGATTTGTCGCTAAAATGGTTGATTTTACGGTTTTAAACCGAAAATGATTGATTTTGAGGCATTTTGCCAAAAATGTCGATTTTAAGCGATTTGTCGCTAAAATGGTTGATTTTAGGCCTTTGGCCGAAAATTGGTTCATTTTAAGGCATTTTGCCAAAAATGTCGATTTTATGGCTTTGAGCCGAAAATGTGTTGTTTTAGGCAATTAGTTTGCCAAAATGTGCGATTTAGGCTTTTGTGCCACGATTATCGATTAATCGGGCGTTCAAGCTTAATCACAATTTACTGTTTAAACATGATTGATTAAAGCTTTTAGCCACAATTATTGATTAATTGGACTTAAGCCAGATTTATTCGAAATAAGGCGATTGAACCGTAGTTATTAATTAACTAGGCTCTTTAGCCAATATTGTCGGATTTAAGCTTAACTACCACAATTATTAATTAATCGGGCGTTAAGCTTAATCATGTTTGTTTTTATTAAAGCAGTTTATTTACCAAAAAAATAATGACGTGGATGCATTTATGCAATTGTAGAATTATTAAGAGTAGAAGAGAAATATGCATGGAGTGCTAACATTAAATAGGCAGAGTTTTGTTTACATACCTGATTTAATCGACGACCGCTTCTTAACTCCCGATTAAGCTCCTCGCTTAGGAAATATTAATTAATTTTAATTTGTTTAATTTTAATGTCCAAATATCACAATAAAAATGCAATAAAAAATTAAATTAAATGCAAAAAGCGGTAAAGAAAACGCAAGGAGCGTGAGAGGGAGAAGGATTCGTCCGTCAAAACGGACAAGGGTGCCAAAAACAGCCTGAAAATGGCCTATTTATAGGCCATTTTCGGGTCCCGGGCGGTAGCTGCCGCCAGGCATGGCGGTAGCCACCGCTCAAAAATCTGGGCGGTAGCTGCCGCCAGGCTCGGCGGTACCTACCGCCCTGTCGGTGGGGCGACAGGCCTCGCCCGCGCAGGGCGAGAGGCCTCGCCCGCGCGCGGCGCGAGGGGCCTCGCCCGCGCGGGGCGAGAGGCCTCGCCCGCGCGCGGCGCGGGAGGGCTCGCCCGCGCGGGGCGAGAGGCCTCGCCCGCGCTGGGCGCCAGGCCCCGCCCGCGCTTGGCGTGGGCTGGCGCCGCCGTGGCCGGTGTGGCCACCGTGCCTCGCTTCGGGAGCCTTTTTGGGAGTCTCAGACTTCCGAAAAATATTCCGGGACATGTTCCGCGATCCTCGTAAAATTCCGGACGTTTCAAGTACCATATTGACATATTTCCGGTGAACTTCCGAAATGGCCTCCGGTTCGGCCGGACTGTTTGCAGTCCGGGAAAATTGGCTCTTTGAGCCTTGTGAGTCAAAGTTGCTGTAGCAAATGCACTGTAGCACAATTAAATTTGCTGTAGCAAATTCATTGTAGCACAGTCAAATTTACTGTAGCAAAGTCAACCAACAGGCTTTTTGAGCCTCAAAATTTGAGTATTCACAGTTGCCCCCCACCGTCGACCATAAAAATGATTTATGGGAGTCGGTGGTTGTCCGAAACGCAAATTTTGAGGATGGGCAGAGGAGGAAACCCCGCCGTTGTTTTTTTTCTTTTTTTTTTTTTTTTTTTTTTTTTTTTTTTTTTAAATGAAATGATCAACTGCATGGATTTATGTTGGCAAAGAGAAAATGTTATTTATGATGCAAACTTATGTTTGTGACCGGGCCTTTGTGGCTGCCTACGTATCTCCAAGAGCTCTTCGGGGGATGGGGAGAATCAGGTCTTTCGTAGTTCCTTCCAGGATGCGAACTTCGTGCTCGGCTGATGCGGAATTCATCTCCGGCTTGATGTTAGTGCGGAATTCCTTTCCGTCTTGGTGCGAAATTTATTTCCGACTTGCTGTTGAGGCAAACTTCAATGCCGACTTAATGCTGATTGTGGAATTCATTTCCAATTTGATTTCTTCGGGATTCTTTCCCGACTTGATTTCTCCGCGGGATTGCTTCCCGGCTTGATGTCTTTGCGGGATTTCTTCCCGGCTTGATGTCTTTGCGGGATTTCTTCCCGGCTTGATGTCTTTGCGGGATTTCTTCCCGACTGGATGTCTATGCGGGATTCTTTCCCGATTTGATGTTGATGCAGAATTCATTTCTGGCTTGATTTCTTCGCGGGATTCCTTCCCGACTGGATGTCTATGCGGGATTCCTTCCCGATTTGATGTTGATGCAGAATTCATTTCTGGCTTGATTTCTTCGTGGGATTCCTTCCCGACTGGGTGTTGATGCAGAATTCATTTCTGGCTTGATTTCTTCGCGGGATTCCTTCCCGACTGGATGTCTATGCGGGATTCCTTCCCGATTTGATGTTGAATCAACTTATTGACTCGAGTTCGTATGATAGTGATGACCTTAGGCGAATCTGACTTTGTTGTTGTAGTGGTTTTACCACTGGTTGACTGAAATATGACTTGTATTCATCACAAAGAGTTTTGAATACCCACATTGTGGTGGTAACTTGAGTGGCTTGAGTGTTGAAGAAGCTTTTATGCTTTGGCTTCACCATGTTTGAATTCTTGAGGTTAATTTGATTCTTTTTCTTGAACTTTATCTTCCTCTGAATTTGAAACTTATTTCCTCAATGGTTCTCCTCTCCATAAGGAATTTTGAGGAGACTCTTCCTTTCCTTTGTTTTGAGAAATGATCCTTGTTTATAAGGACACTTGTACTTGTACCATGCTAGGCGCTTCATTTTCAAGTTGTTTGTTGTCATCCAATTTGTGGAAGTGACTGCTTCTTTTAACTTGCTTTTCAAAATGTGAGCAGCCGCTGTGGTCTTTGTCCTTATGGCTGAGATGATTTGTCATCTACCCTTGATGGGTTTGAATTTAACGGAGAGCTTGCAGTTGACCCGTTTTTTGACAACTTGATTTCCTGTAGCTTTGTCCTTGATTTCTTTCTTTTGTGCAGAGGTTCCTTTTGACCCATTTTTCCTTTTTTTTTTTTTAGAAGCAGCCTCTCCATAAAGAATGTCGAGGCAACTTGATTCTAAGATGACTTGAGTAGTGTAGGGATAGCATCGTGACTGTGCAGACCCAACCATAACTTCTTTATTCTGTCGCTTTTAAGCTCAAAATTCAGACACCTCTCTGTCGGAGCATCTTCCATTTCTGGGTTTTCGGAGAAATCATTCTGGCCCTAACCCCTTGAATCGGCTTTGCCTCGGTACTGTTTGAAGTCTTGCGTACCCTTTGCTGGATCCTTTCCGTGATTACCCTTCAAAACTTCCCCTTTGATGGTGCTTCTGCATTGTACTTTTGTATTGAATTTTATTCGTACCTGCACTTGGTTAGTATTGAAAATATGTATGCATGTTTGAAATGAAAATGGGGTTTCACCATTTCGGATGTACTTTTTTTTTTTTTTGTGGCCCCCGCCGTCGGCGGCTGCTGCCGCTGACGTTTTGGCGGCTGCTGCCGCCCTCGTTCGGTGGCAATTTGGCGGCAGCTGCCGCCATCATTCGGCGCATTCTTCTATAAAAACAAGTTTCTTGTTTGGTTTTTCATTCATCCTTCCTTTTCTCTCTTCTTCTTCTTATCTTCAAAGAATGAATCCTTTTTTTACTCACAGCATGCACAGCTGGATTAGGAGTCTCTCCAAAGTCGAAAAGATCAACTTGGGGAGGTACGGTCTCTCTCCTATCGTTACGCTCAGGGGGGTGGTGATCGACTGGAACTTTTTATGGGCCTGCATCAGACTTTGGGATCCTGAGGCCCATGTTTTCCGGTTCGGAGCCATGATGGAGGAGATGTGTCCTCTTTTTGAGGAGTTCTGTGCTATCATAGGGTGCGACCCCAATGCCCCTTTGGTCAGGCATGAAGTCAAGATCGGGTATGTTCGGTCGTTTGAAAACCTGTTTCAGTTCAGCCGACCACAAGCTAGGGCCATGATTGTTGGTGATCAGAAAGCAATTTTGTTGCCCCTGATTGATGAGTTTTCAGGGGTCCGTTCAGATGACCCAGACCGGATGAGGCTGAGGATGCGGGCCTTGGTTTTTTGCTTATTAGCTGGTTTCTTGTTTAATAAGGACCCAGGCTTCGGGGACTTGCGACTCTGTCCTATGGTTCGGCAGATGGAGGACATGGGTTGCATTGGTGGCATTGTGCTGGCAGAAACCATCAGGAGCCTTGACAGAGCTGCTCTAGGCTTCGAGGACTGGACAGTTTCCCCGATTATACTCCAGGTATTTTCCTCTCATCTTTTTTTTTTTTTTTTTTTTTTTTTTTTTGGTTCATCCCTTTGTAATAGAAAGGATCCATTACTCAGGTTTGGTTGAAGGACCACCTTCAAGTGGTTGCTGCTCCTACCCGTTTGCCTTACAACCCTTCTCAGTATCGTATGTGGAGGATTCTGATCACATACCCAACTGCTGATGCATGGACTTCATGGCTGATTGAATCGGGTCCAAACGAAATGTTGTGGTTTGTACCTTGGTACGGCATTACCCGCTTTATTCAAGTCAGCTCTCACCATACTCAGGTTTACCTTTTAGGCCTTACCCATTGTACTTGGTACTGCGCTTCGCGCGTTATGAGGCAAATGGGAATAGATCAGACTGTACCGATCATGGATGACTCTTTATCTGATTCCACCATCACTCCGGGAGTTACCCGAGCTGTCCTTAGAGCTTGGGTTAGAGATCATCAGATGGTTAGGCCTTTACCTAATCCTGCTGGTATTCAGACTTCTCCTGAGTATCGGGCCTGGTTCGTGAATGCTGTCTGGCCGGTTGAAAAGCTGAGGAGGAACGCACTGCTGAGTGCACTTGAGGGTTGGACTCAGGCTGACACTGGTGAGGGGGTTAGGATTGATGAGGAGATTGTGTTGACTCCTTGGACAGGCGAGGCTGGAGAGAGTTCAACAGCTAGGGATGACTCGGAGGACGTTGCCCCACGGAGGCGACGGGCCACCTAGACTCTGATAGGCTTTTATTCTTTGGTTTTGAGATGTATTTTTGTTTCATGGATTTTATTTTATTTTTTTTTTTGGCTTTTTGCTTGTACTGTTTGGCTTTATTTTTTTTTTATTGGAGTGTTGTTTGACTTTTAAGCTTTCCAAGCACGTTCCAACTTTATTCCTTTAAGCTCTAATTTTTGCCTAAGCTGCCCTTCCGGGTTTTCAACTTAGCGAGCTACCCATTTTTGCCTAAGCCGCCCTTTCGGGTTTTCGACTTAGCGGGCCCCGACTTTTTGCCTAAGTCGCCCTTTCGGGTTTTCGACTTAGCGGGTTTTTCTTTGTTTTTTTTTTTATTATATTTTTATTTTATTTATATATATATATATATATATATATATATATATATATATATATATATATATATATATATATATTTTTATCCTTTTTTTTTATTATTGTTGGCAAGGAAGAAAGAATTATGGAATGATTTTCATTAATGTTTAGACCGTACCCAATGAGGGTTGCCTACATATCTCCGATACACAATTTCTTTTTTCCAAAGAGAATCGGGTCTAATGTAGTTCATTTTACATTATGCAATGCTTATTACACAAAATATTTCTTTAACTGATCTAAATTACACGGATTCGTGAATTCCAAACCATCCAAATCAGTCAAGATGACAGCTCCGCCGGACAATATTTTCTTCAACACGTAGGGTCCAGCCCAATGAGGACGAAACTTCCCACGTGGGTCTATGATTGGCTGTCTAATCTCCTTCAGGACCAAACAACCTTCTTCCAGTTTTCGGTCTTTGACCTTCTTATTAAAATGCCGTGCCATTCTTCTCTGGTAGACTTGAGTTTGGTGGATTGCTTGCAGTCGCTTTTCGTCCATACTCAAGAGTTGCAAGTGATAATTCTTAGCCCAGTCTGCTTCGCTGATCTGGCTTTCCTGGATAATCCTTGCCGACTGAACTTCCAGCTCAATAGGCAACACTGCTTCCATGCCGAATACCAAAGAATACGGGGTTGCTCCGGTGGGCGTTCTAATTGAAGTCCTATATCCCCATAAGGCATTCGGTGGCTGTTCATGCCAAGCTTTGCGCTTTTTAACAGTCTTCTGCAAAATGACTTTTATAGCCTTATTTGCAGCTTCTACAGCCCCGTTTGCTTGTGGACGATAGGGTGAGGACTTATGATGTTGAATTTTCTTTTGCTTCAGCAGGTCAGAAAATTCACTCTGAAAGTGAGACCCATTATCCGTGATGATCTCGAACGGTGTTCCATACCGACAAAGGATGTTAGTACGGACAAACTGTGCTGCCTTCTTGGCATTTAAAACTGAATAAGAGGCTGCCTCGATCCACTTGGTGAAATAATCTACAGCAACCAGGATGAATTGATGGCCGTTAGAGGCCTTCGGGTGGATTTTTCCGATCACGTCTACGCCCCAAATTGCGAAAGGCCATGGTGAAGCAATAGGATTCAAATTGACCGAAGGCTGTCTTCACAGCTTAGCAAAAATTTGACATTCGTGACACTTCTGCGTGTGCCTCACGCAATCTGCATTCATGGTTGACCAGTAATAACCCAAGTTCATGATTTTCCGAGCCAAGGCTATCCCGTGCATGTGTGGACCAGACTCCCCATTATGTAGGGAATCCATGATGGTTTGAGCTTCTCCCTCATCAACGCATCTTAGGTGCAGGCCGCTCCAACTTCTCTTGTACAGAACTCCCCCAGTAAGGAAATATCCGGATGCTAACTGTCTCAATGTCCGTTGATCAGTCTTGGTGGATCCCTCCGGGTAAGCTTCATTCTGAAGATAATTCTGTATATCCCAGTACCAGGGCTTGTCATCAACCAAATTCATGATATGCGCTGGCTATTTCTGTAGCCGCACTGTCAAAGGTCAAATGACTCGATCTCCTTCTACATCGACCATGGAGGCTAAAGTAGCCAGAGCATCTGCGAACTGATTTTTGGCTCGCGGCAAGTAGTAGAAGGATAAATCCTCGAATCGCTGAGCCAATTCGTCCAAGCGTTGTAGGTAAGGAACCAAACGCTCTTCTTTAATTTTCCATTTCCTTAAAGCTTGGGAGACTATTAAGTTGGAATCTCCGAAAACCTTGAGGACTTTTATCTCTTTTTCTAGGGCTGCTTCTAACCCCTTTATGCAAGCTTCATACTCGGCTTCATTGTTGGTGCAGTCGAAATCTAATTTGACAGCGATTGGAATGTATTCTCCACAAGGAGTTTTGAATACGACTCCAACCCCATTTCCATGGTAGTTCGAAGCTCCATCAAAGTACATTTCCCAGACTTCACTTTCCAAGTTCACCAAGTCTTCGTCAGGAAATTCTACCTCCGGCATTTGGTCTTCGATCGGTAATTCTGCTAGTTGATCAGCCAAGGCTCCGCCTTTCACCGCCTTTCGTTGTACAAATTTTAAATCATAAGCTGCGAGCACCGACACCCACTTAGCCATTTTACAGTCAAGAACCGGCCTCTCCATAAGGAATTTCAAGGGGTTCGATTCAGAAATGATGTAGGTGGTGTAGGACGAGAGGTAGTGCTGTAGCTTTGTACAAGCCCATACCAGAGCCAAACACAACTTCTCTATCTTATTGTATTTTAGCTCATATTCTAGCATCCTCTTGCTAAGGTAATACACGGCATTTTCTACCCTCGTATCTTCTGCTTGTTGAGCTAGCATTGCACCCATCGCTTCTTCTGTCACTGATAGGTACAACAGCAAAGGCTTTCCTAGCCTTGGTGGCTGTAACACTGGCGGGGATAACAGATATTGCTTGACTTGGTCAAAAGCTTTCTGACAATCCTCATTCCATTTGATGGCTACTCCTTTCCTGAGTAATTTGAAGATCGGACCACAAGTATCGGCCAGTTGATTGATGAACCGACTGATGTACTGTAGCCTTCCTAGGAAACCCCGAACTTCCTTTTCCGTCTTCGGTGCTGGTATTTCCATAACGGCTTTTGCTTTTGAAGGATCAATTTCTATGCCCTTCCGACTGACCATATGCCCCAGAAATACTCCGGATGTAGCTCCAAACAGACATTTTACCGGGTTGAGTTTTAAATTGTACTTTCGAAGTCTAAGGAAGAACTTCTCAAGCACTGTTGCATGTTCTTCAGCTGTTTTTGATTTAACAACCATATCGTCCACGTACACTTCTACTTCTTCGTGAATCATGTCATGGAAGATGGTCGTCGCCATTCTTTGATAGGTTGCCCCGGCATTTTTGAGCCCAAAAGGCATGACCCTATAGCAGTAGGTTCCCCACTCCGTGATGAATGCCGTTTTCTCTTTGTCTGGCACATGCATCATTATCTGGTTGTACCTGACAGCAAGATCGGTCAAGGAGACCATCTCGTGTCCCGCCATTCGGTCTACCAACAAGTCAATATGCGGCAGGGGGAAGTCATCTTTCGGACATGCTTTATTCAAATCCCGATAGTCCACACACATTCTGACTTTGCCATCTTTCTTCGGCACTGGCACAATATTTGCTAACCATGTCGGGTAGGCAATGGGTTCTATGAATCTGTTCTCCAGTTGCTTGGCTACCTCCTCCTTGATTTTCAAGGACCATTCTGTTTTAAGCCTTCTTAGCTTCTGTTTCACTGGCTTAGCCTCAGGGTATACTGGAATCTTATGCACCACTATTGCTGAGTCAATTCCCGTGATGTCACTTGCCTTCCACATGAAGCAATCGGCAAACTTCTTTAAGCATTCACTGACCTGTTCCCTGTTCACACAGTCAGATGCAATGTATGTATGTTCATTTTCTTCTTTGCCAATTATTATTTTTTCTTTATCATTTTTCATTTCATTTATTTCTTTTTCCTTATTTTTGCTTGGAAATGCTTGGAAAGATAGACATGCGGGGTAGTCAATAATTTGCAAGCCTTTATTGATAATGACAGAATTGTCTTCAAAAATTACATCAAATTTGAAATTTGGATTTTCAAAACCCGACACAGACGACTCAGGATTGGAACTGGACTCTGACTCGGTTTCAGACTCGGGGTCAGACTCAGACTCAATACAAGACTTGATTACAGATTTTGACTCTAGGTTTGACTCGGGAGGGGGTTTCTCAGCAGCGCGCTCCTCCTCGGCGTACCAATTGGTGAGAGGGCCTTCGTTCGGCTTGATCAGGCTCAGCAGATCTTGGTCCCTATCATTTCCTGTAATGACTACAACCTCATCAAAGAGACTAGGCTGCATGAAGTCTTCCACTTCCAGTTCAGTCACTATTTCAGGCTCGTTACCCCAGACATCAGAGAATATTTCTAACCCAGGTAGCATCTTCTTAGCAGCCGGGCAGTAAAACGGTTCTTGGAAGCTACGATAAGGAATCGTCTCTCCCGATTTGCAAAAGTGACTATTCAAAGTCAAAAAATGTGATGGCATCCGGATGCTTTTCTTCTTTCCTCTTCTGGTCTTCTCAGCACGGTCTTCATCAGTAGGCTGATAACCTAGTCCAAAAGTCCCTTCATTCACCGGACACTCCCATGCTTGCAGCGTGGGGTATTTCTTCCCGGACCTTGCCATATTCATTCCCGGCAGGTAGGACATTTTTAGCATCAAAGGAACTATGCAGTTTATTTGCACCGTCCCGAAATCAAAGAGAATTCGGGAGTTCGCAGCCTTTCCTTCTATGAACTGCACAGTGTCATATTCAAATCCCGAGAGGGGAAAATTGGCATTTTCGGGGTTGACCTCAAAGAGAGGCTGGCCCTTGGGTTTCTTGAGCTGACTGTAATCATCTCCTTGAACCGTTATAATCTTACCTTCGTAGGGGAATTTGACCTTTTGGTGCAAAGAGGAAGGTACTGCTTTGGTGTGGTGTATCCATGGCCGCCCTAACAGCAGGTTGAAACTGGTGGGCACATAAATGACTTGGAACGGTACCTCCATTATGGCTGGCCCAATCACTAATTTTAGTGTAACAACCCCCAATACTTCTCTCCGGGTGCTGTCATATGCTTTCACTATCTGGTCGGACGGAATGAAATCTGTTTCTTCCAATCCCAGGCAGCTGGCCACCTTTAGTGGGCAAACGTTCAGTGCTGACCCATTATCAATGAGAACCATGGGCACAGTTTTGTCTCTGGTTTGAACAGTGATGTAAAGGGCATCGTTGTGACTGTCTCCCTCCTTGGGTAAGTCATCCTCAGAAAATCCGATGCTTTGCACCTTTGATGATTGGGTGAGGGTGGATACCAACACTTCAGGGCTGACTTCCACCGATGTTTGAAGTTGACTCAAAGCCTTGCAAAGAGCTTGGCGATGAGGAAAGGATGATGCTAGAAGTTCCCAAATCGAAACCCTAGCTTGTGTCTTTTTCAACTGCGAGAGCACTGGGTCTTCCTTTGGTTCATCAGTCCTTTGGTAAGGGTTATGCGAGACTTTGTCCAAGACTAATGGTTCATATTGTCTCCCGCTCCTGGTTATAGCGTCGAGTTCCTCAGTTAGGTCATTCAGGTCTAGGACACAGATTTCATTCATTCCTAGGAATAGGTCGAAAGGATCGATCAATTCCTGGTCAGAACTAATAGCATTTACCCCGTGATTTGGTAAGGGATTAGTGCTAATGTTTGGTTTACTTCTCGGAATGATCGAACCACTATCTACCAAGTCCTGGATGCGGTTCTTAAGCGTCCAGCACGCTTCAGTTTTATGCCCATGTGCTTGGTGGTACTCACAGTATTCATTGGCTTTGAAATTCCTTGGTAAGGGGTTGGGTGGTGGTCTTGCCTCCAAAGGTTTGATGTAGTTTGCTTTGACAGCTTCTCGGAACACCAAAAGGATTGGCATCCCGAGATCAGTGTATGTTCTTCTTGTCTGACTGCCATTTCGCATGTTTCCCATGTTTCCCACACGTAAAGGATTCGTGGGGGTGATGCTTGCCACTTCGTGGACTTTTTCGGGCTGGCTAGGTTTTTTGTATCTCGAGGTCCCCGGGTCTTCTTTCAATTGTCCCATTTGAAGTAAATCTTCTACCTTCGTAGCAGTGGCAATGAGCGACTGGAACGATGGTAGGTATTGAGTTTGTAATTGGTGTTGGTAGACAGGCTATAGGTTCTTTATTATTATGTCCACCTGTTCTTGCTCAGAAGGTCGGTTAATCATTTGGGCGGCCTTGGCTCTCCACCTCGTAAGGAACGAGGAGAAAGGTTCATTGTTCCTTTGTTTAGTGGTTTCTAGCTCCCTTCGGGTTACATCCACTTCCATATTGTAGTGGTACTGTGAGTTGAATGCATTACAGATGTCCTCCCAAGTCTTCATCTTAGATCGGTCTAGAATGACAAACCATCTTAATGCAGCACCGGTGAGAGATTGTTGGAACAACTGAGCAAGGAGCTCGCTGCTCAATCCAAATGGGTTAAGGGCACCCACATACATTTTCAAATGAGTTTTAGGACAAGTAGTTCCATCAAATTTGTCCATGTTTGGCATTTTGAACTTGGTTGGTAGTCTTGCTTCAGGGAACAGAGACAAGGAGTCCATGTCCATCACTTCTTTGTGTGTTTTAAGGGCAGTAACAGACCTTTCCAACAATTCAAGTTTTTCTCTCATTTTCTGAGCTTCCAACTCAGAAGCAGTTTTGGAGGGCATGTCCTCCAAGTTGGGGATAGGGTTTGAGGATGCAGATGCAGCACCAGGTCCTTGATTGGAGGCAACATTATCATTTCCCCCCAACTGGAGCCCCATTTCCATTACTACCGCCTAGTTCAGCTAATAGGGCAATTCTTTGGGCAGCCAATGCCTCATTCATTTTAGCTTCCATTCTAGCTTCCATTTGTTCTATGAAGTTTTTGATGTCAGAAAGTGATGCCATTGGTGTAGTTGAAGTTGATGAGGTCGGTGATAGCACAGTAGGTGTAGCTGACACTTGAACAGGGGGTACCTGTAAGTATGAGGGTAACTGGATTAAGGGTATAGTAGTACCAGGGTAGCTGATATGAGAGAGAATGACTCTTTGTCCAACTGTGCATGACCAAAGGAAATATATATTTTTTTGTGTTCTCCATGTGTTTACCCAATGTTTATGATATGTCGTGAATGCGCATAACAACACATCATAATCTGTTTTAATGAGATGATTCGTACCATTGGGTGCATATAGTCCTAAAGGATAGGTTCTATAGGCTATGACACAAATAGAGAATCGGCTTATTAAGGGACCCTTGAACCTTGAGTATGGATATACCTAACCACATGTGAAACAAGGAGTTTCGCGTGGGTCCAACGGTACGCATACCCATGTGCCACCTCCAAAAGGATTAGAGATGGTTTGCGGTAACAGGGAGGACGCTTTGGTTGTCCGTCGGCATAATCAAAGAGACCTGCCGATCAGCGCTACTTGCTATCCAGACTCAGAAGTTTGAACAGAAAGAGAAGAAATTCATTTGAAGTTCATTTTTTATGCAATGGAGAAAAAGATTCTCAATCGTGCAAATAAATCAACAAGTTTTAATGTCTTAATTAAATTTTTCAATTAAGTTCAAATTTCTTCATCAAGTATTCTTAAAGAAAGAACACTTGATTCGTGCTAGGATACCCTGCAAAACAAAGCATTGTAAAATAATACCCTAAAGAAGGGCGGATTAGTTTACACAACAATCGTAGTCCGCTTTATGCAAAATGATTACATAATTCCCCAGCAGAGTCGCCAAACTGTGAACCCCTTCCCCAAATGTCATATAGGCATGTGATGCATATGATGAATGAGAAGAAATACACGTGATGTGTGTGAGTCGCCACCTTGTTTAATTATTTAAGGGTAAACTAGGAAAAAACCCTCAGTGACTCCATTTTTAATTAACCTAGTTACTAGATTAATTATCCCAATGATTAAGGCATGGTATGCAAACCCGAGATGGATCCCGAGACTATGTCATGCTGATAAACTAACCGATGAATGAATGCTTTGCAAGGTAAATGATGGATTAATGAAATGTTTGAGTGATTTTGATGATTTCGACTTGCCACCCGGGGTGAAATCCCGAACGTGCCTACGTACTTTCGTTTGAATGGAAGATCAAAGTCAACGTAGTTCGATAGGCCTTCTTTGAAGGGCTTTGAATGGGTATGCTTTATGCATGAGTGTGTATGCTTTGTGCATGATTTTGTGTATGCTTTGTGCATGATTTTGTGTATGCTTTGTGCATTTTTGTTTAGGCATTTTGCCAAAAATTGATTGATTTAGGCATTTGTGCCAAAATGGTTCATTTAAACGATTTGTCGCTTAAAAGATTGATTTTAAGGCATTTTGCCAAAAATGTTGATTTTAAGCGATTTGTCGCTAAAATGGTTGATTTTACGGTTTTAAACCGAAAATGATTGATTTTGAGGCATTTTGCCAAAAATGTCGATTTTAAGCGATTTGTCGCTAAAATGGTTGATTTTACGGTTTTAAACCGAAAATGATTGATTTTGAGGCATTTTGCCAAAAATGTCGATTTTAAGCGATTTGTCGCTAAAATGGTTGATTTTAGGCCTTTGGCCGAAAATTGGTTCATTTTAAGGCATTTTGCCAAAAATGTCGATTTTATGGCTTTGAGCCGAAAATGTGTTGTTTTAGGCAATTAGTTTGCCAAAATGTGCGATTTAGGCTTTTGTGCCACGATTATCGATTAATCGGGCGTTCAAGCTTAATCACAATTTACTGTTTAAACATGATTGATTAAAGCTTTTAGCCACAATTATTGATTAATTGGACTTAAGCCAGATTTATTCGAAATAAGGCGATTGAACCGTAGTTATTAATTAACTAGGCTCTTTAGCCAATATTGTCGGATTTAAGCTTAACTACCACAATTATTAATTAATCGGGCGTTAAGCTTAATCATGTTTGTTTTTATTAAAGCAGTTTATTTACCAAAAAAATAATGACGTGGATGCATTTATGCAATTGTAGAATTATTAAGAGTAGAAGAGAAATATGCATGAAGTGCTAACATTAAATAGGCAGAGTTTTGTTTACATACCTGATTTAATCGACGACCGCTTCTTAACTCCCGATTAAGCTCCTCGCTTAGGAAATATTAATTAATTTTAATTTGTTTAATTTTAATGTCCAAATATCACAATAAAAATGCAATAAAAAATTAAATTAAATGCAAAAAGCGGTAAAGAAAACGCAAGGAGCGTGAGAGGGAGAAGGATTCGTCCGTCAAAACGGACAAGGGTGCCAAAAACAGCCTGAAAATGGCCTATTTATAGGCCATTTTCGGGTCCCGGGCGGTAGCTGCCGCCAGGCATGGCGGTAGCCACCGCTCAAAAATCTGGGCGGTAGCTGCCGCCAGGCTCGGCGGTACCTACCGCCCTGTCGGTGGGGCGACAGGCCTCGCCCGCGCAGGGCGAGAGGCCTCGCCCGCGCGCGGCGCGAGGGCCTCGCCCGCGCGAGGGGCCTCGCCCGCGCGGGCGCGAGGGCCTCGCCCGCGCGCGGCGCGAGGGGCCTCGCCCGCGCGGGGCGAGAGGCCTCGCCCGCGCGCGGCGCGGGAGGCCTCGCCCGCGCGGGGCGAGAGGCCTCGCCCGCGCGCGGCGCGGGAGGCCTCGCCCGCGGGGGGCGAGAGGCCTCGCCCGCGCTGGGCGCCAGGCCTCGCCCGCGCTGGGCGCCAG
This sequence comes from Jatropha curcas, assembly GCF_041381405.1. Classification (NCBI taxonomy): domain Eukaryota; kingdom Viridiplantae; phylum Streptophyta; class Magnoliopsida; order Malpighiales; family Euphorbiaceae; genus Jatropha; species Jatropha curcas. The sequence goes on along the minus strand of NC_143158.1, from coordinate 21,867,262 downwards.
GCCCCGCCCGCGCTTGGCGTGGGCTGGCGCCGCCGTGGCCGGTGTGGCCACCGTGCCTCGCTTCGGGAGCCTTTTTGGGAGTCTCAGACTTCCGAAAAATATTCCGGGACCTGTTCCGCGATCCTCGTAAAATTTCGGACGTTTCAAGTACCATATTGACATATTTCCGGTGAACTTCCGAAATGGCCTCCGGTTCGGCCGGACTGTTTGCAGTCCGGGAAAATTGGCTCTTTGAGCCTTGTGAGTCAAAGTTGCTGTAGCAAATGCACTGTAGCACAATTAAATTTGCTGTAGCAAATTCATTGTAGCACAGTCAAATTTACTGTAGCAAAGTCAACCAACAGGCTTTTTGAGCCTCAAAATTTGAGTATTCACACCGATGTTCTTAAAAGATTCTGCTTCAACCCATCTCAAGAAATCGTCCATTGCTACCACTATGAATTCATGTCCATTGGAAGCAGATGGTCAATTTTTGCCAATGATATTTATTCCCCAGGCTATAAATGGCCATGGCAAAAAAGAAGGATGTAACTCTGAAGGTGGAACGTGACTCAAGTCTTCGTGAATTTGGCATTCGAAGCACCTTTTCACAAGAGAAATACAATCCTTTTCCATTGTTAAACAAAAGAATCCTTATCTGAGAATCTTCTTAGCTAGTGCTTTTCAGTTCATGTGGGTACCGCAAACCCCTGCATGGATCTGTTCCATAATTTCTTTGCCTTCTTTCCTCGATACACATCTCAACAACACCCCATCTGACATTCTCCTGTACAATTGACCGTCTAAGACTGCAAATTGTAATGCCAAACATTGTAGAGCTCTTCTATCATCTCTAGTGGCTGATTCAGGATAAACCCTTTTAGTCATCCACTGTAGGATATCATAAAACCATGGATGATCTTTTTCCTCTACATCCATTATCCTTTCTCCATCATAACATGGGATACTACCGGAAGATACCATAAAAGGCCTTTTAGGCATAACTGAAATCTCTTCCCAGGCTAATGCTAAATTCACCAAAGCATCCGGTACTCAGTTGTTCACTTTGCTAGTGTGTGTGAAGGTTAGTCTTTTAAAGTTCTGAATAACAGTATGCAAGTAGTCAATGTACGGCTTCAACCTGTCTTCTTTGACTTCCCAATTTCCATTAGCATGCTCGATTACCAGTTTTGAGTCACCAATGACGTCAACTTCTTCAGTTTTAATAGAAATCAAAGCTTCTAATCTAAATAAGCAAGCTTTATATTCTACCATGCTATTCTTAATTGCAAACCGCAATCTCTTCAACATCGGGATAATCTCTCCTTGTGGAGATTCTAACAAGGTGCCTACTCTGGCTCCTTTACTATGAGCTGAACCATTGAAGTAGAGCTTCCATCCTTTATTCTCTATTAAGTTTAAATGTTCATCGAGAAAATCAATTTCCCATTGTTCATCATCTCCAACTAGATGTCCTGCTAGAAAATCTACAACTGCTCGTCCTTTGACGGTTTTCGTCGTGGCATACTCAATATCAAACTCTGATAATAGGATTAACCATCTTGCTAGTTTCCCCACCAGTGCTGGCGTTCCATATAGATATTTGACTGGATCCATTCTCAAAACTGCTATAACCTTATAAGACTAAAAGTAGTGTCGAAGTTTCCTAGTTGCCCATAACATTGCTGAACAAGTTCTTTCAATCAACCATACTTTTGTTCGTTTGGAAGAAGCTTCTTGCTCAAGTAGTATACTGCCTTCTCAACACCTGCTTCATCAGCTTGTGCTAACATGGCTCCAATTCTAGCATCTTCCACTTTCAAGTACAAAATTAGGGATTTCCCTAGTTTTGATGGGCAGAAAACCGGGGGACTTAGTTGATCTAGCATCTTCATTTTGTCGAAAGCTATCTTGCAGTAATCATTCCTCTTTATTGGTTTATCTTTTTTTAGCAGCTTGAAACTCAGATCATATACGACAGATAACTTTGATATAAACCTGTTAATATATTGAACCTTTCCCAGAAAGCTTCTTACTTGCTTCTCTATCTTAAACGGCTCCATCTCTTGGATCGCCTTAATCTTGTCTAGATCAATCTCTATTCCTTTCGGACCTACTATGAATCCTATCACTTTTCATGAAGTTACCCTGAATACACACTTCTTTGGGTTTAGCCTAGCTTCTATTTGATCACTCTGTCCATGAATCGCTCTGGAGCTGCTGGATGCTCCTCTAGTGTTTTAGTCATAATAATAATATTGTCAATATAAACCTTTAACTCATATGGATCATGTTATGAAATTTGGTACGTGGCCCCGATGTTCTTTAAACCCAATGGCATCATTCGGTAGTAGAAAGTTCCGAACTCTGTCACAAAGTTGTCTTGGCCTTGTCTAGCAGTGCCATGAGAATCTGAATATATCTTGCAAACCCATCCATAATGGAGTAGCATTCCACCATTGTAGCACTGTCTATCAGGATATCGATGTGAGGAAGGGGAAAATCATCTTTCATTGACGCTTTATTCAAATCTCTATAATCCACACACATTCTGACCCGTCCATCCTTCTTGGGAACTGGGACTATATTTGCTAGCCACTCTGGATAATGAACCACTTTTAAAAATCCTGCGTCTATCTTCTTGGTCACTTCTTCTTTGATTTTCTCAACCCATTATGGTCTTAATCTCCTCCTCTTCTGTTTCACTGCCTTGGCCCCAGGATACAATGGAATTATGTGCTCAGCTATAGACCTATCTATTCTAGGCATGTCCTCATAGCTCCATGCGAAGACCTCTTTCTTATCCATGAGTAGACTTTGAAATTATATGTTTAATTCAAGCATTAGGTTTGGCCCAATTAACAAATTCAGTGGGTTATTTTTTGTGCCAATATTAAACTCAAGCATACATGATGAGTTAATGTCAAATATGCACATGAGCTTATCTACTTGATGAATGAAACCATCAGGAAAGACATTAAATAAGTAAGCAAAATTGAAGTTCATTTCATTAAAAAGCTTTAAGAGTTCAATACACTCAGATTCATCATTAATAGAAATCACAACATCAAAAGGGGTTCTAGCTTCCTCGAAGCTTTCTTCAATGCAGGTCCGGATCACTTCAAGCATTTGATTCGCAGGGTCCTCATCTTCTTCTTTGGTGTTTGACTTCTTATTCCCTTTTTCTTCTTCTTGAGCAGCTTTCTCTTCCTTCTTGTTCTCTTCCTCGGCCGCCTTTGGCCCCTCAATCCCCTCTTTTTCTTATTCTTTCTTTTCTTCCTTCTCAAGTTCCCGTCCTACTGCCTCAACTGCTAGGATTTTGATAACATCAATAAAGATCTCTAGGCCTGGGTATGTCCTCCCATTATGCTCAAAAGGCTCTATCGGTAGACACGGAGAGGAATGATCACTCGAACGGATGAAATGTCCATCCATGTCTAACCAGCTGAATGTTTTCTTCGATGTGCTTCCATACTTGAAACCCAGGCCTAGGCGATTCCTCTGGGTGTGAATTTCTGGTAATTTTGTGATATCTGTTGGTTCTTTCCTCGTCCTTTCCCTTCCTCAAAGTTCATTTTCTTCATGATGTTGGAGACGATGGGCCCCACGTCAATACTCAGGACTGTAATCTGGAAACTAGTCCATGGGAGAATGACCTGCTTATCAATATTCAGTGTGGCTACACTCCTCTCACTAGCAGTAGGGATAGTGATGACCTCACCATTGAATGGAAACTTGATTTTATAATGTAGCTTAAATGGCACACCTCCCAAAGAATGGTACCATAGGCACCCAAGTAGCAAGGCAAATGTTGAGGGAATGTCTATCACAATGAATCCCGTCCCCTTCTCTATTGGCCCCACTTTTACCACAGCCTTGAATATGCCTTCTACTTGTCTCTTAGAATCATCGTAAGCTCGAATGACAACCTCTGAAGGTTTTAGATCTAACACTTCCAACTTGAACTTTCAAAGAAGTTTTAACGGGCAAATATTCAAAGCTGAACCATCATCAATTATGATATTTCCCATTATTCTCCCTCTCACTTCTGCCTTAATGAATAAAGCTTTAGTGTGATTCCTTCCTTCGGGAGGGAGCCCCTCATCAGAAAAAGTGATTGTAAGGGGTTATGTTGAACCAGCCCCACAAATTCAACTGTAGAAATGGAAGATGAGACTGGAATCTCGACCATAGCTTTAAGCAAAACCTCTCAGTGTTTCTTAGAAGAGATGAGTAGGTCCCATATGCTCACATTAACATGGCTTCTTTTTAGCTGTTTGATCAGTGCGTCATCTTCAACATCTTTCTTCGGCATGACCGATGGCTAGCTTTCTCATTTTCCTCCCTCGGCTTTATCATATCTGGTTGGTACACTCAACCATTGCGGGTCATATGGTTCACTTCCTTTGCTTCCTCCTCGTCACTACTCCAGACATCAAGAGTAATGAGATTTACTATCAACTCATCCTTGCTTTCCACCCAATTATCATTCTAGTTTAACCATTCCTCGTCACTATCGTCCCACACATTCGGAACCATCACGAAGATCTATTCCAACAACTATTCTCTCTCTCTTTCTTCCACCTCTTCTTTAAACTTGGCCATCACCTCCTCGAGACTCTTACCAAACACAACCATGTAGAGATTCTTTGGAGGTGGCACATTGCAAAAGTTTGGTAATGGATTAGTTCTTATCCTCGGCCTAGATTTTTTCGGATCTATTACCTTGCCCTCATCAATAAGATTCTGGATTTCATGTCTCAATTGAAGACATTCGTCGGTAATGTGACCATTGCCTTGGTGAAACTGACAATAAGAGTTACGGTCAAAGTTCTTTGGCAAAGGTACCGGAGGTGGTCTTGGTGTTAACAGTCACAACAGACCCCCTAACTTGACTTTCTCAAATACCTTTGAGAGAGGAGTACCAAAGTTAGAGAATCTCCTTTGTTGCATACTGGCGGCTCTCAAATTTAAAGTAGCTGCTATGGTATTCTTATTTGAGCTCGGGGTCTTCCCAGAAGAACTTGACCCTTAGAATGGTTCCCTTATTTCTTATCTTCCCTTATCTTATCCTTTATGGCAGTCCCAAATTCATAAACTTGTGAAAATTCAGTCAAGGGCATGTAATACAACTTCTCTCGAAAAGCTAGCAGGATTCCTTTGATAAAGATTTTGATCTGCTCCTTAGTGTCAAGTCGGCTTCTCATTTACGTGACCTTGGCTCTCCATCTAGCCATGTAACTAGTGAAAGATGCATCACTTTTCTGCACAATGGCCTCTAGATCTTTCAAGTTGACGCTCATCTAGAGGTTGTAAGCATACTTCTTCAGGAAGACTATTGTGAGCTCATTCCAATCTCTCCTTACTTTTTTCTCTAAATTGTAATATCAAGTCTGAGCTGACTCGGTCAAAGACATAGGGAATATCTTCAAAATCTCTTTTGATGGCAGACCCGCAACTCCATTACTGCCTTATACTGCATTACATGTACATTGGGATCGCACGTGCCATCATACTTCGACACTTTAGGCATTTTGTAAGTCAAAGGAATGTTGTTTTTCAGCTCAAGCTCATCATCATCACCATCATCCATATTCACATATTGATCCATCCCCTTTGATTTCATGAAGATGTAAAGCTTCTCTAGTTTCTCAAACTTCTCTGAAACAACCTGTTCAGACTCGGCCTTCTTAATGGGTACTTTCTTGGCAAAGAATTCCTAATCTTGCCATATGTCATCCATGTGTTTCTTTCTCCCTGACTCGCCTTTGGCCTAATCATCCTCTATAACCACATGATCCTTACCCTTGTCAGACTGCAGAAGCTTCTCGAGCTGGTAGGTACTATCTTCTCAACAAATTTTCAATTTCAGAAATCGGAATGCTACTATCACCCATTTTATCAACAAAGGTGGAAGCTGAAGCTGACAAATCTGCTTGAATTGGAGGTTTCTCAATCTCGATATTGGAGCCCAAAGATTTGGCAAAAACTGAATCAGGAAGGTCGGAGGGGATTGAAGGTTCTTCAACTCTAACCAGGCGATTATCCGCTCTTAACCAATTGATCTCTTGAGGAGCTTTCTCCCTTCATAGCGCTATCTTGACTGTACAAAATAAATGTTAGAAAACACCATATAATGCATATAGGCATGAATATGGTATGTCATACAAAAATGCAATAACACAACACAACATCGTGAAATGTGACTAATGTTATATTCCATCATAGTTTGATCATGATTATTCGAAATGGGAATTAAGAAGGGCTCTCAAGAACTCGTAGGATCAAAACGTGCTCTATAGCCAAATATTTATAGTGATCTTTTGCTTGTTTTTTGCATCCCTTTTCTTTTACCTCAAGCATGATGATACTCGAGCAAGGTTTTTATTTATATACATTTGAGATTTTTCCTTTTTCTTTTTTTCGTTAACAATATTTGGCTCAAAATAGACTAACTTTTTACTTTTCAAAAGTCAAATGTTTACATTGATAGTTCTTTTTACCCTAACTAAATATTTACATCTTTCGAAAATCATAGCCTATGAGGTTTGATATGACTTAGCATCCTCTAGAGTGAAGTGTCTAATTTTCACAAGGAGATTGGCAATATTACGCATGAGCATGAATCGCACCTCTATACCTTGGAAGAGGGTCATGGCCTTGAGTTGTATTTGCTTAATTTCAAGCAAGAGTTGGTAAGCCTCTTCTAATTGGTGTTCTTTGGTTGGTGTCAGAATCGGAGGAGCTTCCCTCTTAGGCACTTGGGCTTCTACCTTGTAGTCAACATTTGAAAGAGCTTGTTTTGCTTCTAGCACTTCTCTTAAGTCCTTCGTCGTTCGGCACTTCGAACGTCAGAATCGAGCCATGATAAAATATACCCATATGGCTACAATAAAACAAATGATGCATGAATAAAACACAACACAACACAATCATAGCATAAGTATATACAAACAAAGGGGAACGGGAGTTAGTAAATGCATGATCTCCACCCTTATATCTTCCATACACGATTCGAGGACAAAGGTCTTTCTAAAACCCTAGGACATATTGCTTGGGCCCATAAACCATCATAGGGTTTTGGACCGACGCCTCTCGCATTTATTGTATGAATGAAACAATCATTAATTATTATGGTACTCCTAAAGGAAGGAACTAGGGTCAATTACATGAGCTTTGGTCGGGTTTATTAAGTCTTGGGTTCCATAAGTGAGAATTGGTTGTTTCCTCCCTTTTTTTCTTTGGGTCTAAGCAAATGGTGATAACAAATTGTGCCAATTCCTTTGATATACCAAAAGGTACTAGACTTATAGGTGGTGTATATTAGTGGCAGATTCCAACAGTCGAGTAGAGTGAAAGGATCACAACTCCCAATACCACCTTTAGGGTTTATGGTAGAACAGAGATTAAGAAGAGACAAATGCATGAATTACATTAATATATACATTAAAAATAAATCCAATTTAAAGTTAATAATAATATTATTATTAAAGATTGTGAATAAGTGGACAACTTTTGGAGTAAACTTTCTACTCGAACCCAAAACCGAAAACCATATGGTTGTGGGCTCAATCCCTAGCAGAGTCACCATGCTGAGGATGTGATTATTTTCCAACCTTTCCATAAAAAGGAAAGATGGAAGTAAGAAGGACTTGATTGATTTTATTTAATAAAGTGGTTTTCTCGTTATTAAATCCGTTTTATTAATCCTCAGAAATGGCGATCCTTTTGAAAAAGGGATTGTAAAAAGGATTGTAAAAAGGATTTCTTATATTGGTAAGAGTTTTTAGTTTTAGGAGTCGCCACCCTCTTTAGGGAAAATTCTCGAATTAAGTCGATTATTTGGAATCAACTAACTCGGCTTTAAACCAAAGATAGGGTTCGGGAGTTAGGTATGATATTGGGAAGGTGTTAGGCACTCATATCACCCTATTAAACTCGCCTCCTCATTGTCCATACTTCATAATAAATAATAATACAACCAACTAGAATTGAGATGTAAAAATGGTTTTAATGCAATTTTGAAGAAATGACAATCATGCAAATAATCTCAAACATTTGACATAAAATTAAATCATGCAAAGAAGGGGATCAGGAGAACAGAGTATAAGCCAATATCCTAATGTACAATCTACCCTTAACCCTCCAAAATTTCCCAAAATCCAATTACTGTTGCAAACAAGCATTTATTAGGAATCCAATCAGGACCGTTTACATTTAGCCAATGTACAAACTAAAACCAAAGCAATAGAGAAGCACTCATACAATATAAACACAATAATAAAGGCATTTACAGAATCACAATCCCATACATAGAATCATAAAACATTCATTCATCTAATAAATGATTAAATGATGCACATTTATGATCAAAGGTTAATGAATAAAAGGTTAGTGCAATAATAATCATGATACAATGAACAAAAGGGCATAAATTTAAAGGACAAAATATTAAAAGTGCTTGAAAGTAAAGGACATTAAATTAAAGGCACTAATTTAAAGATTAAGACAATATTAGAGTTTAAGGACTTGATGTTCACCATGAATGATGAACAAATACACCTATTACTACTCAAAATCTTATTTATTGATGTTTATTGAATCCATTTGTGAAAAAAAAAATGCATCTCAGACCGAGAAAGGTTGGAGCTTTGCCACTAGATGTCCGAATCGAGTCAATTTTATTGATAATGAACATTCTGGACTTCTCAAAATGAAGCGCCTAGTGCCATAAAGAGAAGTGGCATGCACCACTTGTGCGAGGCGTGCGCCACACATAATGGCACCTGGCATTTCCCTTATCAGAAAGCCATAAAGAAGAAATAGAGCACAAAGAGGGAGTCCGTGGAGAAGTAGCGTGAGCCAATTGCTTGTGGCACACACCACACGTAGTGGCTTGCGCCATTGTGGTTCTCAGTGTGTCGCTTCAGCACAGACAGCCTCTTTTTGTTGATCCCAGGTTTTCCTCACAATTAGGCTGACAAATGGTGATTTAACACCCAAATATAATGAAAATGAGATGGACAAAAGGATTAAAGGCCCTCAGAAAATACCTTTTGAAGATTTCCCAAAGCTTGGGTAAGAATTTATAAAAGAAACCCAAAAAGTGAGTTATTGATCCAACAATCTATGTTTGAGATTAAATAAACGTGTTCCTAGATTTTTTTTAATGATTCCTTAAGTTTTTTTAAATCAATAAAAGATGTTTAATAACTTAAATCAAAGTAGGAACATACGTTCTTCTTTGATTCTTAGTTAAGTTTGGAAAATACAAGAGTTTCCTTAAGGTTTCCAAAAAAATCCTCCTTAAAACAATTCCCAATGCCCTATTTATAGGCAAATGGGAATGTGTAGCCCTATTTTAGGGTTTATGTGTCAAAATGCCACTAGTGGGCCCCAAAATAGGCTCGAGCCCATTTTTACAAAATCGGATCAGGTGGCATGCAAAACGAGGCAGTGCACCAAGAAGTGCGCCTGGTGGTCCTGATGCGCTTTTCGGACAGTTTCATTGCGAAACACCCAATGAGCCAAAAAAGTAAAAATGGTTAAACATGTGTATTATCTCAGTCACGAACCATTGGCCCAAAAATCAGAACGATCGTGAATCTCAATCCAAACTTATGCAATGGTTTATCATCACTAAGCCTTTAGGGGCTAAATTTGAGTGTCTACAGATCTTTCATCTTTTGGAATGTGAACAAAGGCTTTGAAAACAAACAACATAAGGTGATAATAGGAAACATCTTTCCATGTCCATACTTTTCTGGCACATCTCCATTAAGAGAAGTTGAAGGAGAAATGTTAACCAAGGAAACTGCAATCCTTATTACTTCACCCTAAAAGATATTAGGAAGTTTGGCATGAGAGAGCATGCATAAACTTTTTTTCAACAATGGTTATATTCATTCTCTTAGCAATCCTATTCTATTATGGAGTTTTAGGAATTATCTTCTCAATCCGGATGTCGTGCTCCTTATAACATTTTTCTATTGGTTCTCTGTACTCACCACTATTGTCAACTCTGACATACTTTAACTTTCTTCTCGTTTCTCTTTTAACACTAGCATGAAAGTACTTAAATATATTTAGCACCCGGTCTTTTGATTTTATAAGAAAAGCCCACACTTCTCTAGAATGATCATCAATAAAAGTAAAATAGTATGTGCATCACCAATAGACTTACCAATCATAGAACAAACATTAGTATGTAACAAATCTAGAATATTAGGCTTTCTAGATAGGGAAGGAAATCTATGAAATGAAACACTACGTTGTTTACCAAACAAATAATCAGTGTAGGTCCTCAGAGGCATACCTGTTAAGGGTAGGATCTTCTTTTTGGTGAGAGTATCAAGCTCCGTGTCCTTAAATGACCAAGTTGTCTGTGCCACAACTCTATGGATGAATCTTCAACTTCATTCACAACCCTTATTCTAAAAAAGAGTGTTATGCTTCTTTCATTTATCAAATATCAAGTTGCCTCTTGAAAGCCTTCACATACTGTTGGCAAAGGAATTTTCATAACTCCAAACATCAAGCAAGTAAACAGAGATTAGATTAAAGTGTGCATCAAAAGTGTATCTTACATCTCTAACGAAAATTCATGGGCAATATTGGTTTTCATACATACCTATCCAATGTCACGATGTTGAATAAGTGTACCGTTTAACATTTTGATAAGAACAAGATTTCCTAGAGCGAGAGAAGCAAAGTACTTCTTGGAAGCAATATGGTATGGACATGCTGAGTCAGGCACCCAGATGGAATCTTGACTAGTTGAATTCTCATTACTTCCATCACGAGAGATCAAAATGCATCACCATAAATAAAGGCATCACCATCAATTGTAACTAAAGTTGTCTCCTTTATTCATTCTTTTCCTCATCTTTCTCCTTTTCTTGTTCCTTCTTCCACTTTTTACATTGTTTTTGTACATGACATGTAATACCGTTTCTTGACTTAGATATATCCCCTTGGCTTGCCACGGTTGTCTGGATTTTGAGGACATATGGTCTTAATTCTCCCCTTCTTTCTGTGATCTCAACAAATGCTTATGAATGGCCACTCAAACCTTATTCCTTGTGCTTGGCTTCTTCATTTAGAATGCTATACTTAATAGTATTTAAGGTTAGCCTTTATAAGCTTGATTTGCTGAGTGACACAACCAAACTCTCCCAGCTATCTAGTAAGGAAATCAACAGAAGGAACGCCTACACCTTATCATCTAACATTAGATTTACAGTAGCCAACTTGTTTAAAATTTCTTGAAATTTATTCAAGTATTTAGAAGCATTCGTTCCATCTCTGTACCTCAAATTTATAAGCCTTCTTATCATAAAGGCTTTGTTATGTGTGTTCTTCCATTCATACAAGCTTCGAAGCCTTTTCCATAGTGAATAGGCTTCTATTTCCTAAGGAACATGGTGAATAATACTCAGGTCAATCCACTATCTGATTATCCTTACAGCTTGTCTTCTAATTTTCTTTTATTCACTCTCAGCTCTTCCTATTTGCTTTACTTCTTTCAATTTAATGGTTCAAATAGATCGTTACAATATAGAAGGTCTTCCATTATCATCTTCCATACAATTCATCAAAGTGAGTTTAACTATACCGCTTGTCAATTTATCATCTATCCTTATTTATGCAAGAATATTCATAAAATAACCAAGTGCTTTGATACAACTTGTTGGGAAAAAATGGGGGCGCAAACACAAAATACAAGCAGAAATGCAACGAAACAATAATAGTAATAATAATAATAATAATAATAATAATAATAATAATAATAATAATAATAACAACAACAATAACAATAATAATAATAATAATAATAATAATAATAACTTGGATCAATTTTTTTCCTCTTCGTGCAAATCAAATGGGCAACACCAATATATCAAGGCAATAACAATAATAAAAGCCAAAAGAAATAAGAAAAATCAATGCACAAACACACTATTTTTTATGTGGATAGCCCTCCAAGGAGAAGGAAAAAAAACCACAAGACTGTAGTCCACTTCAAAATGTATTATTAAAGGAGATTGAATTAAACGCTTAAGTTATAATTAACCATAATTGTTATTATTGAATGAGCTTATTGGCGAAGCATAAATGGAGCAAATAAAGTATTAACTCTTACTTAAGCATGATGTCTTAGAACACCCTGATTTCTAGAGCTGTGATGATAACTTGATAGATTGATAATTAGTACCAAATTAGGGTTTTGGTACTGTCTAAATCTCGAAGGGTGGTTTGTTAATTGATTGTGTTTTGATGTGTGAATCATGCATTGCATGTAGGGTTTACATTAATTGGATATTTGAATTGCGAAATTATGATACATTGTTAATTTTAGATTGATTTGAATTATGTTATGAAATTAAGGGTAAACTATTGATTTTTATTGATTTTGATTCAGTTTTGACTAAAAGCTTTCAATTAAATGATTTTAATCTATTTAAATTGCTTTTAACTTATTTTAATTGTAACAAAGTAAATTTTTAATTGTAAAGCCCATTTACCATGGGTCGTGTGCCTACTTTGAAATTAATTAAGTAATAAATTAAATAAAAAAATAAACTAAACCTAGAAATACTTAAAGAGGCTGCAGCCTCCTTTGTTCCATTTCATGCGCCTCCTATTTCTTTTTCTCTCCAAGTGATCGAAGCTTTCTTCCTCATTCTCTCCTTTGATTATTTCCTCTCTTTAGCAAAACACAAACAATAAACCGTAAACTAATAGCATGGATTAAACTAGTCAATTTTGTTTGCAACCATTTTATGGAAATCACAAGTGTTAGCTCTTAAACTTAGATTAGACTTAAATCACAATAAAGTAGTCAATAAACCGTAAGTGTTCTCTTTGATTTTTACAATTGGATTTTGGAATTAATGTTTAATTACATGATTAGAACATTAGTTTTTGTTATTGATATGTGAATTGCTATAGTTGGTGATTAGAAAGGAGTAGTCAATCAAACGTTGATAAAGGCAAAGAAAAAGCCTACTTGGAGGAAATTGAACAATTTCATTGTTTATTAGAGGTTAGTGCTTAGCATATATGTGAATGCTTTCTTTGTATTAATTTGCAACCTAGGGTTTATGTAATTGATTTAGGGTTTTTATGGATTTAATTATATTCATTGAATATTAATGTTCCTTAAATGTTTCTACACTTATTTAGCATGTTTACAAGTAGTCTTAAGTGTTAATGTTTGGTTCTTAAGAGGAAGAATGGATTTGGTTTCATTAAAGGCTTTAAGAGAGTAAAATCTCGTAATTGGAAAACCCATATTACACAGCCATGTCACCTGACATGCCCAGGCCGTATAGTCTACTGACTTGTGAAACATGGCCTACTGACACTGCCATGTCAAGGAACATGACCTGACTATGTACTTTGTTGTCCCTCACTATACAATTTTGTATTTTGGACCTTCAAATGATGCTTAAACACCTTAAATGCATACCCAGTGTATCTATGATGCAATTCTCTTTAAAATCTTCTCTAATTGAGACTAAAATCTTCTATGAAAACTTAAGGAATGATTTAGTTATAAACATGAATATACATGCTGGTGAAAAGAACCATATGATAGCATGAACTAGAGAAACATGCTAGAAGTTTATGCAAGTGTAGGAGTGTGTGAATAGTTACGATGTATGAAGTGACACATTTATGAGTCGATACATGAACTTAGGTGCTAAAGAATGATACATTGTTGATGTATGACTACGCATGCTATCTAATTGGTCTTAATTAAGTAATTGGGTATGTAAGTAATATATTTGGTATTCGAATTGAGGAATTGGATGTATGATTATTAACTAAATGATTAGTAAATTTAATTGGAAGAATGAGATACATATGCTAAACTTGAAATGTGGCTAAACCATTTAGGGTTTGATTGCCATGATCTAATTTAATGTTAATTAATAAGTTATATGGTTATGTTGTTAATAATCAGTTTAATTGGACATATGTAAAGTTTGATTAGCAATGAATGTTAAAGCAGGAGTCAGGTCTGGACTAAAATTGGGGGATTTAACTTAATGGACCTAATTGAATAATTGATGAGCATTATGTTTAAATGATGTTCGAATTAAATAATTTAATCTTAATTGGATGATTGAATCTTAGCTCAAATTCCTATATAAATTGAATCAGTGCATAAGTCTAAATAATGTGAATTAGGTTACTTAAGTTTAGTTATAAAGCTTAGTTGATTATGTGTGTGATTGATTAAGTATTAAAAGTTAATTAAGGTTTAATATTAGATTATGAAATTAAATTTGGGATTTGGCTTATTTGTTATTGGTAAAAATTAGTTGTCCTAATGTTCAATTAAGGTCAAATGGTATGTGTTGTATGACTTCATGATGGGATGAACTTAGCTAGTCTACTTTATATGACAGACGGATCTATGCTTGTACTAATGCATGAGTAACTGTGACTTTGTTCGATATATATTATTATGGTATTAAAACATTATGAATGTAAACATATATGTCATGTTATGTGAGCAAGGAGGTTGAGACTATAAGTCTTAATCTGAAATTAATACAATAAGGTACGGTTACTTTACCTATGGTACTTTGTGTACATAAATATGTATGATGAGAATGTTATGACATCTTGGATGTCTTAATGATGTACTTGAAGTATGGAATATTTAATTGGAGCTTAATTGAGCATGAATGAGATTGATTAAAGACTATGAATAATTGGTCCTATATTTTGTACTTAGATGAATGGTTGTGAAATGTGATTATTTGATTATGAAAATTGGGCATGCTTTAAATATCAAATCCTAGAGGGTAAGTGCTAGCATTGCTATTGATATGGATTTGGTATTGGAGATATTACCATATGCTAGACATGTGGGTGCCTTACGAGTGAGCGGACGAGCTTATGCAAGTGTGATAAAGACAGTTAGTAGTCCCAAAGGGATCTGCTATCTGTTAGTTTGATTCAACATCTATTTTGCTTCTATTCCATATAAGTTACTCATAAAGCCCTAAATTGAAATGACGATGTGGAAAGTGACCTAATATGAACTTAGTATATTGAAAATGAACTAACTGGAAATGTTGAATTGTACTTTGTCTGGTTGATGCCTAGTTTATGATTAAGATTATCTTTCATTATAAATGTATATGTATTGTGAGAAATTATCTAATTGTATTGATTATGCATCTAGATTATGCTTTGGAAGTTCATTGATTATCCAAAAATATTACTTGAGTATAGTGGTCATTGTGAGTTATGCTTCGTTGATTAAGAACTTTTGTCTATAATTATGTGAGAATGTATATTGTTATATATGTCATGGTTTAGATACCATGTTAGTTGCATGTGTTATATACCACTGAGTTTTATACTCAACGCGGGATTTTATTTATCTCGCATAGGTTTCAGCTTCGGAGGTGCTAGTTGGACCTTGAGATTCCGCTATTGGAGAAAGAAGTTCCCCAGTTTACATTTCAGAGTATGGACCGTTAGAGTTATGAGTTGTTAGTTTGTTTTTGGGTTGTAGTTAAAATTTTTGAGATTTAAGTTGGATTGGGATTGTAATAAGTTGAAGGTTTTTAACTAATCTTTTTGGTTTCAGAGTTTTTAAACAGCTATAGTTTATCTTAATGATTATTTGGTTTATTTCAAGTTGTTTTGAATATCTGGAATTATTTGAAGTCATTTGAGGATTTGGCAACTTGATCAGGATTCGGTAACTTGATTAAGTTTATTTTGCAAATATTGAATGTTAACTTGATTTTTTGATTTGATAAGATTAACTAGATTTTAAAACTGGAGTTTGTTAACATGTTAAGTGCTTAAATAGGGGAAACTCTTACGGGTTTTTATGCAGGATTTATCTTAATTATTTTCTAAGATTATGGGCCACAAATTTTGAAAAAAAAAACTATATTTAAACTGATTTATTAATGATAATGAGTATTGCAATTAGAATCATGATTTGGTGACTTTGGCCCCTTTGGCACTATAATGTGGCATCCGTTGTCCAATCCTACAGGAATGAAAAATGAGTGTTACATTTTTTGTGATTAAAAGGTTTCTCAATGAAACATGAATGTAGTCTCATGAGAGACTAAGAGCGGGATAAAGTTGAAATTAGCACATTTGATCATATGATGGTGCCAATTTTCACACCACTCTAAAACACAAATAGTTCATGGAAGTAAATAAATTAATGTTTATAATTATGGATTATCTTATATTTTTAAATGATAAAATGACAGCTACAGTTCAATGTTAATTGTTTATTTGAACGAATTGTTATACTTGGAGCATTCTTTTGGATTGTGTTGTTTTCAAAATTGTGGCCATATAACAATTTTATTTGTTAACTAACCCAAGAGTCATTTTCTAAATAAAACATTTTATTGAAAACTAACAATCAATTTACGCCCAAGTGAGAGAATGTTAGAAATTTTTATTTCTATTCGGCTTATTGATTGTATTTATTTATTTTATAAAATATTTAGGTTAAGCTTAATAATACAAATGTTTAATTTAAAGTCCACTGTTAAAGAGTGATTATTAAAATAATTAATGGGCTATTAAATATGTTTGATTTAAATCCTAATTTGAATTAGGATTGTATATCCTATTAGGGTTATAATGAGATGTCTTAATATATAGGCTATATCCTCTCTCTCTACTCTACGCTGTCAAGATAACAAATTATTTTTCACTCATTGGGAGTTTTTAGACATAGAAAGGATGCATCAGGCTATTCGGCAGACAATTATGTATTGCTGTTTTAATTTCTTTCTACTTGTTGTTTGGGATCAAGATTGCATCAACGGAGACCAACAAGAAATTATTTTTATTCTTTTCTGTGATTTTAATTTATATATGAGTATCTTTTACATTAAAATCTAACAATATATATTTAGCTCCATTTAATTTGTAAGTTTTACATACATACTTCTTCTCTACACGTGTATCATAAAACTTTTATACCTTTTCTTTTTCCATTTTAGTTAATTTAAAACAATAATAATAATATCATTAATTAGTCAATGTTTGTACCTTTTTTCTTGTTAATTTATGATCTAATTTTTTAATGTTGTTCCTAAATAATTTAGAAGGCTCGTCAATTATACAGTGAGCTCAAACGTGATTTATTAATTCAGATCTCAATTCAAATTAATTTGCATTTTGGGTCTTGGGTTTGTTAGGTAAAATTAGCTATTTTGGTAGCTATTAGCAGTTTTAGTAGTTTTTCATATAAAGCTAAAAGCTAAATGTTACATGAGTTAATTTTTCACAGAACGTTACCTTAACATTTAAAAGCTAGTTCAAATGCTATATTACCGAATATTATAAAAAATGGCGTTTAGTAATTTCAAGTGGCATGGGCTAATTTGATCATTACGCTATGAAAGGTTGTATATGAAGTGGCGTGGGCTAATTTGATCATATGAGAGAGATATGAGAGAGTGATGGTTGAGATATAGCAATGTATCCTTATACCATACCTAGGTTTGCATTATTTATTATATATGTATAGGGGCGAGTCTAGCTCCCATACCCATGGAACCATACCACGGTAATCCTAAGGACAAGCTCAGGCTATGGAGATGAGAATATGGTTGAAAGACATGCTAGGGGAGACCCGACCTAACGCTCTCCACTGCCCCAGGGCTGGCATGCGAGACTGAGCTCTAGTGAGAGCTATTTAAAAAGTTGTTGCCGAAAATAACCTTAGGCTTCGGAGACAAATTTCTCAATTTAAAATAAATTTTAAAAGTTTTGAAATTAAAACTCTGGTGTATTACAATAATAGCCTCACAAAATTAATTTTAAAAATTGTGTAGGTCTATAAAATTTTTTTGCACTAAAAAATAAAAATTATAAGAAAAACTGCAATGAAATATAACTGAACAAAAATAATAGTCAAATTCATTGGAATTTAATATTTTCTTTTTGTAATTTCATATTTACAATAAATTAATTTTTAGTTAAATTATTATTTATAGATATTTTTTATTTATCATTTCATTCTTGTCTCACTCGTATAACTAAATAAAGAAATAGATTATTCATACTATATAAAAAAATAGAAATAGAAATTCCTATTAACATTCTCATTCCATCTCCTATTTGATTTCTTATTCCATTCGTTTTAAGGCTATGTTTGGAAAAGAGAGAAACGAAAATAAGAAAAGATTATTACTATTCATTTTCCACCCTATGTTTGGTTTGGAAGGAAAGTAAGGGAGAAATGAAAATGTCATTTTTATAAATTTAAAAGTTTACCTTTTATATATATAAGAAAATTGATTATATATAAAATTTAGTAGTATTTTTTTTTTCTTTTGGGGTTAAATGGAGAGTTAAACTCTGAAAATTACATGCATAATCTAGGGTGTGTTATACCATATAAATCATGGTTAAGCCACCAGTCCATACTTAATGGGGGATCAATAAACGCATGGGTTCCAAAAAGGAATTCCTAGCTAATTTAAAAAGGAAATCTGCACTGAAATTTACCTCCCTGTATACATGAATAATATCACAAACTCAGTCCTCTTGCATTAGACTTTTAATAGCTAAGATAAATTGATATAAGCCTCCACTTGAGTCCATCTTGCCTTGGATAAGCTGAACCATCTTGCCTTGGATAAGCTGAACCACTGTAGCATTGTCACACTTTAATTTGATACGAGTGATACCCAAAGTTTTACAGCTGGTACAAAGAACGTTCCCACTTTAGCTACAAACCCTCGAATCCAGCGGCCAGAAGCATCTCTAATAAGGCCACCACTGTAAGCCATTTGGTCTACCAGTGATCCATCAGTATTGAGCTTAAAAAAAGGCATCGTCGGCAATTTCCTAGAAATCCAGCTCATAGACTTGTTGGCTTTCACTTGGACCTTCTCTTGCAAAACATAAGTTGCATTACAATACTCTTTGGTTGAAAAGATGTATTGTTGACTGTCTCTTCTTGCGAGATGTGCTGCTATTGAAAGATCTAGACATTCCGCCGTTTCCAGATTTTCCAGTAAGCTACTCCGAAAATGATAGCCCAGGGACATCCCGACGCATGGTTCTCTTTGCTTTTAAGGTTATTTATTAACCACTCTTCCAGAGACAAGCCTGTATCAAAAAATGAATATAAGTCAGGAGGTTTAAGCGAAATCCAGATCTGATTAACATAGACACAGTCCCTTAAATGTGAAAAACGTTTTCAGTAGCTCCCATGCAAATCATGCACGTCGGATAAGAACAAAGGTGCCTCCAGTATCTCTCACCATTCGTGAATAACCTGTTATGCAAAGTTAACCAAAGGAATACCCTAACTCTTTGAGGGCCATTCCATTTCCATAAAATAGACCAATTTGTATTATTATTCACGTCATTAATGCCAGAGAGCCAATTATAAGCAGATTTAACAGAAAACTTCCCTGAGCTTGTGAATCTCCAATATCATTGGTCTGGTCCTCGATCCTCAGAAGGAGGGAGAACTACTGCAATGCAAGTAAGAATAGTAAATACGCAAAAAACAGCTAAATAAATTCCAATTCTAAACACCATTAATAATATAGTCTACTACATAATCATCCAACATATGGGAAGGAACTTCAGAAGTAACAATATCTTTTAATATAATGTCCTCCATAAGCCATCTATCTTTCCAAAACTTGGTGTTTCGTCCATTACCAATAGAGTATATAGCCCAGTCAAGGATTTTATTCCACATATCAATAATACCCTTGCCAATGGGAGAAGCCAGATTACGTGAGCAAGTAGTAAGAAAATTGTCAGGAGATAGTTTATATTTAGTAGCCCTAACCTGCGACCAAAGAGCATTATCGCCCTTTAAATTACCCCAACCTAATTTCATAGGAAAAGCATCATTAAAAAAAATCTTAAATTTCACAATCCAAGGCGCCTTAAAGCTTAGGCTACCTCACATCATTCCAAGAAATAAGAGAAATTTTCCTTTGATTAGTGGTGGAACCCCAAATGAAATTCCTGCAAGCTTTTTCAATGTTATCATAGATGCTGTTGGGAAGCTTGGTTGTCTACATGGCATAATATGGCATAGTGGTTATGACCGAAGAAGCTAGAGTGATTCTGCCTGCCAATGAGAGATGAAATGCATTCCACTCAGATAATCTTTAATTAGCCTTATCAAGGATATAAGCATAAGAATCAAAAGTGAGTCTACCATGTAAAAGGGGCACACCTAAATAATTCCCCAAATTGTCAGTAGTTTTAAAATCCAAGACCCTACTAATATGATTACTATGACTGATACAAACATTTTTAGAGTAAAAAATATGAGATTTATCAGCATTCACTTCCTGGCCTGAGCAAACGCATAAATCATCTAGAACGCTTTTAATGATGCCCGCTTGCTCAAGTGTGGCCTCAGCCAACGAGATGAGATCATCTGCAAAAAATAAATGAGTTACGGCAGGACCATTTCTGGAAAGATGGATGGGTTTCCAAATTCCAGTGGACACTGCCTAATTGATAGCATGAGAAAGTCTCTTCAAGCATAAAACAAATAAGTAGGGGCTTAAGGGATCTCCCTGTCTGAGACCTCTGGATGGCTGAAAAGGATTAGACAAGTTGCCATTCAAAGAAACCTGCTAGAACGAGAAGATACACATCTCATTATAGCTAACATAAAACTATCAGGAAAGCCAATATCCAACAGAGCATCCAGAAGGAAACTCTATATTGTGTGGTCATAGGCTTTCTCCAAATCAATTTTAATAGCCATAAATGTTTGCCACTTCTTTTATTTCTCATAGAGTGAATGATCTCTTGAGCAATAATAATAGTATCAGTTATGTGTCTTCTTGGAACAAAGCTAGTGTGGGTAGGGCTAATAATCTAAGGCATGATCAATTTAAGCCTATTAGCCACAGTTTTAGCGATGATTTTATAAAAAAACATTACAAAGGCTAATAGGGCGAAACTGATTAATCTGAATAGGATTAGAAACTTTAAGAATGAGCACCAGCATAGTGGCATTCAACTGCTTCTTGAGCTCCTTCCCTGCAAAAAAGTTATTAATATCCCTGCAAATTGAAGATCCTACAATGTTCCATTGATTATGGAAAAACCCTACATGAAAACCATCAAGACCAGGAGCCTTCCATGGGTTCATTTAGAAAAGAGCCTGTTTGATCTTAGAAGAAGAAGGAAAGTCCATCAGAAACCCAATATTTGAATTATTTAAACTGGGGAAAGCTTTTTTAATAGGAAAAATTGTGTTTGTTTGATAAAAGAATTCTATCTTTCTTATTTCTGTCACTGTATTCTTATACAAAAAACTTTTCCTAATTAGTCTAATTACAATAGTTGCAATCCCTTGATTGTAGGGATTCTTGATGCTGAATAGAAACTTTCCTTTCCAGGTTAGTTTCCTTTTTCTGTTTTCCAATACTCCCCCTCAAGTTGAGTCATCGGATCACAGATACCCAACTTGGATAGAGCTTTATTGAATACTCGTGCTGGAACAGCTTTGGTCAAGATATCTGCAAGTTGTTCTTCTGATCTTACATATGGAAGACTTATGATCCCATTTTCGAGTTTTTCCTTAATGAAGTGTCTATCTATTTCCACATGTTTAGTGCGATCATGTTGCACTGGGTTTTCAGGGATACTGATCGCCGCCTTATTATCACACCTTAACTGACATGCACCCTCAACAGGAAATCCAATCTCTTCTAACAGCTTCCGTAGCCAAAGTATCTCAGCTAATCCTCTAGACACTCCCCTAAACTCAGCTTCTGCGCTCGAGAGGGCTACTACCTTATGTTTCTTACTTTTCCAGGTCACCAAGTTCCCTCTAACAAGAGTAAAATATCCAGATGTTGATCTCCGATTTGTCGGACTTCCTGCCCAATCAGCATCTGTATAACCTTGAATATCAAGGTGCCCATGTTTCTGGAATAGTACCCCCTTTCCTATTGTTCCCTTCAGATAACGTACAATTCTTAGAGCAGCATTTATGTGTTGCACTTGTGGTTTATGCATGAACTGACTGATAACTCCTACTGCATATGTTATATCTGGCCTGGTATGAGATAAGTAAATGAGCTTACCAACCAATCTCTGATACTACTCCTGATTTGCATGTTTACCACTTTCTTCTATTTTTAAACCATGATTAACTTCAAGGGGACTTTCTGCAGGTTTATAATCTACTAAACCTGTTTCGGTTAGTAGATCTAGAATATATTTCTTTTGTGAAATAAAGATCCCTTGTTTAGATCTTAGGACCTCTATTCCAAGAAAGTATTTCAACCTCCCCAAGTCCTTCATCTCAAATTCTCTAAATAGCTGTTTCTTGAGTTCCATTATTTCTTCGTGATCACTCCCAGTAATGATCATGTCGTCCACATAGATTATCAGCATGTGACATGATTATTTCTTCCTTTTAGAAACAAGGCGCGATCAGAATTACTCTGCTTGTATCCATAACTTTTCATAACTGATGTAAACCGACCAAACCATGCCCTCGGAGATTGCTTTAACCCATAAAGGGCTTTTCCTAGTCTACACCCTTCTCCAGTTTTAAAATCTCCTGAGAAACCAGGAGGAGCTTCCATGTAGACTTCTTCTTCAAGATCACCATGCAAAAAAGTATTATTTACATCAAATTGATGTAACGGCCAATCATGATTAGCGGCGATAGAGAAGAGCACTCAGATTGTGTCCAATTTTGCAACTGGAGAGAATGTCTCAGAATAATCGATTCCGTAGGTTTGAGTGTATCCCTTAGCTACTAGCCTTGCTTTGTAGCGTTCAATTAAACCATTAGCTTTACGTTTAATTGTGAACACCCATTTGCAACCCACTGGTTTCTTGTCAACTAGTAAACTGCATTTATCCCATATGCCATTTTTCATGAGTGCCTCCATCTCTATTTCCATTGCTTGTTGCCATTCCTTACTCTGTTGAGCTTCTCTTACTATTCTTGGTATTTTCTCTGAATACAGAGCACTGTTGAAAGCTTTTGCTTCTTTGGAAAGATTCCCCATAACTAGATTTACCACTGGATATCTGGAATTTCGTGGTATATGCTCAGGCTCATACTTCTTAGGTGGTATTCCTCGATTACTCCTGTGAGGTAATATATACCTAGTTTGTGTCTCATTCCTGTCTAGCATCTCATTAGTTTCAAGATTAGTAGAAGCATTAGGTTATGTACTATGAGTACTTACCTCAGGAATATTAGTAGAAGCATTAGGTTCTGTACTATGAGTACTTACCTTAGGAATATCAGACAGAGAAGATATGGGAGAATTTGATTCCGGAAGTAGTATCTCGTGTTCCGTGGTAGACTCAGTACCTGCTTGCTCTGTTTGGACTGGAATTGACAAATCTAGACTGGCAAATAAGTTTGGACTGATGAGCCAATTCAGTGGGTCTTGTTTTGATGTCTCCCCCTGACCATTGGATTGAGTTTGAAAGTAATATTCTGTTTCCAGAAAATTACAGTCCATAGTTGTGTACAAGTGTCGATTAACAGGGTCATAACATCTGTATCCCTTTTTGTGTGCTCCATACCCCATAAAAACACACTTAACCGCACAAGCATCAAGTTTTGTACGATTAATTTTCGGGATATGGACATAGACTGTACACCCAAAAATTCGAGGAGGAAGGGTGAGGACGGATGGAATCTGGATAAGTTGGGCTAAGGTATCTAGTAGGGTTTTGAAGTTTAAAATTTTTGTGGGTAAGCGATTTATGAGGTAAGCAGCTGTGGCAATGGCTTCTGGCCATAGGTTTCTTGGTACATAAGATTCTATCATTTGGGCTCGGTCATTTCCAAAAGGATCCTATTTTTCCTCTCAGCCACCCCATTTTGTTGTGGAGTGTAAGGATAGGTTGTTTGGTGAATGAGACCATGGGTGCTAAAAAATTCCTGCATATTATGGTTAATGTATTCCCCTCCATTATCAGAACGTAGTATCTTAATTTGTTTTTGGTACTGCGTTTGAACAAGGTTATAAAACATAGCAAATTTTTCAGAAACCTCTGATTTATTTTTCAGAAAATAAACCGAAGTAATTCTAGTGCAATCATCAATAAATAGAAGGAAATATAGAAAACCATTGTTACTAGGTATGGGTGCAGGACCCCAGACATCAGAATGTATAAGTGCAAAGGGCATATCAGTTCTAGTATTGTTCTGGGGAAAAACTTGTCAATGGCTTTTGGCTAGGATACAAGTCTCACAAGACACATGATTATTGTTCTTAAAAAACTTACGAAATAAAATTCTAAGGTACCCTGTAGATGGATGTCCAAGTCGTCGGTGCCATAACCAAACTTGCCGATCCACAGTCCCGTGAGCCAGCATTATGGTACCTTTTTTGTCCACCTTGTCCACGTAGTACAGACCTCCGTGTTCAGTGCCACGCCCAATAATCCTCCCTGTCTAGATATCCTGCAGAATACAAAAGGTTGGGTGTATCAGTATCGAACAATTTAGCTCTTTAGTAACATGACTTACTGATAAGAGTTTATGAGATAAACTAGGCACATATATGCAATTAGAAACTCTAAGGTTTGGAGAGATTTCAATTTCTCCTGCCCCTTCAACAGATGAGTAACCCCCATTCGCAGTCCGAATACAAGTTTTCCGAGGAGTTGTCTTAGATTTAAAGTCCAATGGATCATAAGACATTGTATTCGTAGCCCCACAATCTAAAAGTTGTTCTCTTTCAACATTTTTACTTTCTAAAGGATCATCTCTACTTCTTGTAAACAAAGCAGGCACTAAATTGCAATTTTCAACAAATTCAGGTCCTCTTTCATCAATTTCAGAAGTTCCAGGGGCACAATTATAATTTTCAGAAAAATCATGATTAAATGAGGTAAAATTAGAAGAGCAGGGATTTAAGAGAAATTTTCCCTCAAACCCTATACCTCCTTTGTTATAGTTCTGCGATTCATCCCCTCCTCCAACTGAAACATTGGCCGCCGAAACTCCTCTCGTAATCTGTTCCTCTCCGGTGCTGGTAGAGATTTTGTTGCCCACCGTGGCCACCGCAGCTCTTCCCTTGGCTCCCTTCCTTCTATTTTCTGTCCACCAATCGGGGTAACCAATTATCTTAAAGCAACCTTCTTTCGTATGCCATGTTCCCCCACAATGGCTGCACTTGAGTTTCGATTAATCCACCTCCTCGCTCCGGGATGATGATTTAGCCACAGTCTAGGCAAGATCTGACCGGGATTTGGCTACAAGGCCTTGACCGATTTATGAGATTTCTGGGTTTACCTATTCATCTTTCTCTCGTCCCAGTATGCCTCGCCTCGCAGCCTCTCTTCTGATCATAGCATACGCCCTTTCAACTGATGGGAGAGGGTCTTGCTTAAGGATGTCCCGCCGTTCGGTTTCAAACCGGTCATGTATTCCGGCGAGAAACTGGAAAAGTTTCGTTTCTTATTGAATCCGATTGAAGACTTCAATATCTTCCTGGTGCTTCATCGGATTGGGCATCCGGCGGTCAATCTCTTTCCAAATCGCTTGTAAGTTTCCAAAAAACTTTTCAATGGTCATATTCCCTTGCTTGAGATTATTAGCTTTAACAGTTAAATTGAAAATCTGCAGGGAATCACTGCCTGTTTGGAATGTTGTGGCGAGACACTCCCACAGTTCTTTGGCGGTTGCATGTTGAACATATTGGACCGCTAACTCTGCTTCCATATTTTCTATTATCCATGAAAAAACAATCGAATCTGATTGTTTCCATTTGATGTAGGTTCCATCAGATGAAGGTGGAGGAGAGGCTCCTAGTATATGGTCGAGTTTTCCTCTTCCGCTGATTGCGATCTCCATTAATCGAGACCAGAGGGTGTAATTAAATTCATTGAGCTTGACTGTTAAATTAACAGCATGGTTGTTGGAGGTTTCTATTTGGCTTGGTTTGTTGGTTAAGTTTTGGAGAATCTGCAGCAGTTGAGCGACAGAAACATCCATGTTTGGTGTTTCAGTTGCCCCTGTTGAAGCTGAGCTCTCGGATTGACCACTCATGCTTCCAGGTAAGTTGGATTAAGGTAGATGATGAAGCTCAGATAAGAACACGATTCATTGTGATTGAACCAGGCTCTGATACCATGTTTGTTTGATAAAAGAATTCTATCTCTCTTATTTCTGTCATTGTATTCTTATACAAAAAACTTTTCCTAATTAGTCTAATTACAATAGTTGCAATCCCTTGATTGTAGGGATTCTTGATGCTGAATAGAAACTTTCCTTTCCAGGTTAGTTTCCTTTTTCTATTTTCCAATAAATTGGATGAGAGTCTCCAACCTCAGTATACAAGTTAGAGAAAAAATCCACAGGCATCCTATAAAGCTCTTGATTATCTTCCACCCATTAGCCACTATCATTCTTAAGAGCTAAAATACGATTTTTATTTCTACGATGAATAGTTCTAAGATGGAAAAAATGGTATTATGATCTCCACAAAGGATCCATTTTGCTCTAGATTTTTGAAACCATATCATCTCCTCCCTAGCTATAATTACCTCTACTTCCCTTTTAAGGGTAATCTCGAGATTAGACAAATATGGGTTATTAGATCATTCAAGTTGCTGCTAGATTCCTTCTATTATGGCAATAAGTCTTCTTTTTTTTTTTTTTTTTGGAAGAACACTTTGCTAAAAACATTTTTATTCTAGGTAGCCAGCTTAGTAGAAAAAACCTCCATAGCCTCATTAATATAAGCATAAGACTTCCATGAAGTGGACACAAAATCGTTAAAAGTTTCATGGGTAAGCCAAGCCGCTAAGAAACGAAAAGGAGGACCACTGGAAGTAAAATTGGTATTACCAAAAGTATTTACCAATAAGGGTCTATGATCAGATCCTAATCTGGTAAGATGTCGCACCGAGTCAACTGGAAACTGAAGACTCCAAAAATCATTGCAAAGAGCCCTATTGAGTCTTTCCATGAGATTGCCTTTCCTCCAGGTAAACCGAGCTCCTGTAAAACCAAGATAAAAAAGTTTACTGTTAGTGAACCACAGAGCAAATTTTTTTCAATACTTGACTGATTGTGGGATCCACCAAACCTTTCTTCTTTACTAAGAATGGCATTAAAATTGTTAAGGAGGATCCAAGGATTAGACATATTCAATGCAATAAAATCAAGATCATCCCAAAGAGAATATTTGTTAAAAGGTTGTAGGCTGGCATAAATGGCTATGGCCTCCATTAACACCTTGCCTTTATGGCTAATACCCAAGTGAATCCATTGGCAGTTATTACTTAAGACCTGAACATCCCACACATTGTTCCAACAAACCCAAATACCTCCTGTATAGCCCATAGCATCTACACTGTGAGAGTTATTAAAGCTGATATACCTAATAACTTGATCAGCTCTGTGCCTGCTAATTCTTGGTTTTAAGAGGATGAGAATATTGGGTTTATGCTTGTCTAAATTTAGATTAAGATACCTCATGAAGGAGGAGCTACCAGCTCCTTAACAGTTCCAAGAGATGATAGACATGGATAAAAGCAAAAAATTAAAAGTTAAAAACCAATTAAACTTAGAATCCATAAGGTTACTCTATAAGATACGGGTCGCTTGTCCCCTTCTAAAAGAGGACATCATCGTCTTCTTCCTCATGCAAGGTAATTCATCATCTTCCATATTATCTTCCTTCTCATTATCAAGAGCGTCTTGAAAAAGCTCGTCCCTTATAATGGTTGTTCTTTATAATTGATGCTCCTAAGAAAGGGAAAAAGGAGTTATATTAGTATTAATATTAATATCAGAGTGCCTACTGTTAAATGGTATTATTTGAGACATAATCTGGAAGAATTGTGTTCATCTTTTATTCAGCTGCTTTACAATGTCTTAATATAGCTAAGGCATAGGTTTATACAAGGAAAGAAATAAATAGTAAAGAGAGGAATTATTCTCCTCCTATAATTATTCCCTAATTATGTACACTAATTGGGAAATGATGAGAATGCTTTCTAACACTCCCCCTCAAGTTCAGTAGTGGGATTGCCAATGCTCAACTTGCCCAAAACTTCACTGAAGGTCCTTCCATTCACTGCCTTTGTTAATATATCTGCTAGTTGATCTTCAGAGCGTACGAAAGGTTGTTCTACAATACCCGCTTCTAACTTCTCTTTAATGAAGTGTCTATCAACTTCTACGTGTTTTATCCGATCATGTTGTACAGGATTTTCTGAGAGACTAATTGCTGCCTGGTTATAACACATTATCTTGCAAGTCTCAGATGGTGGAAACCCAATTTCAGTTAGCAACTTTCGTAACCACAGTATTTCTACCAAGCCTCATGCAACCCCTTAAAATTCAGCCTCTGCACTGGACAATGCTACAACCTTTTGCTTCTTGCTTTTCCATGTAACTAAGTTACCCCCCACAAGAGTAAAATAGCCTGATGTAGATCTACGGTCCACTAGATTGCCTACCCAGTTGGCGTCAGTATACCCCTTTATTTCTAGGTGTCCATGTGCTTTGAATAGAACAACATGTCCAGATGTCCCCTTTAGATACCTTATGATCCTCCACACAGCCTCCATATGGTCTGTATGAGGCTGATGCATAAAGTGGCTCACTACTCCGACTGCATAGGCTATATCTGGCCGAGTATGTGAGAGATATATCAGTTTTCCAACCAACCTTTGATACCTTTCTTTATCTGCTAGTTCTGCTCCTTCCATTATCTTCAGTCCATGATTCACCACCATTGGTGTTGGCCGATTTACAATCGATCATTCCCGTCTCTGCCAAAAGATCCAAAATGTACTTCTTCTGACATATAAAAATCCCTTGTTTCGATCTTAATACCGCAATTCCAAGAAAATACTTCAGCCTTCCCAGATCTTTCATTTCAAATTCTGTGAATAGGTTCTCCCTTAGCTTGGTCATTTCTTCCATGTCATCTCCTATAATGATCATGTCATTGATATAAATGATCAAACAAGTTACAAGTCTGCCTCTCTGCTTCAGGAACAGAGTATGATTGGAATTGCTCTGTTTGAACCCGTATCCCTTCCTTATTAGTGTAAACTTACCAAACTAGGCTCTGGACGACTGCTTGAGTCCATAAAGTGACTTCTTCAACCAGCACACTTCTCCTTTCTGGAATCCCTTTGTGAAACCTAGTGGAGCCTCCATATAGACTTCCTCTTTCAGATCCCCATGTAGGAAATCATTCTTCACATCAAACTGGTGAAGTGGCCACCCCTTGTTTGCTGCTACTGAGAACAATACCCTAATAGTATCAATTTTTGCTACCGGCGAAAAAGCCTTCGAGTAATTGATGCCATAAGTCTGGGTGTATCCTTTTGCCACTAACCGTGCCTTGTACCATTCAATGGAAACATCTGGCTTGTGTTTCACCGTGAAGACCCAGCGACACCCAACTAGTTTCTTTCCTCTCGGTAAGGCACATTTCTCCTATGTGTGGTTCTGGATCAAAGCATTCATTTCTTCCTTGATTGCATTGGTCCATTTTTCTGATGCCAAGGCATGTTCGACTGTGGTCGGGATCTTTTCTTCACACAGGGCTGAGATGAATGCCTTGGCTTCTCTAGATAGACTCCTCATGGCTATGTTTGCTACTGGATATCTGGACCTCAAAGCCTCTTTTTCTGGAGAGTATCTGTTAGGTGGGACTCCCTTATTGCCTCTGGGTGGTAATACATATCGTTCCTCCTGCTCTGCCAGCTATTCTGTTACAGTCTCATAGTCACCGGGATTAGTGAAAATAACAGGAGATTCAGGAGCTTCAGTTTCTCTTACCTTGAACGCCAGGTTAGGAATAGTATTTTCTTAGACACTAGGCTCCGTAGACTATATGGAAGCATCAGAAGTTGGCCCAACAGTACTGTTCTCTTCCTATTCTGCTACTTTCATTTGTGGGTTCTCTTCTTGAAGACCCAATTTCACCTGTGGCAACACTAGTTCGGGAATCCAACTCAGTGTGTCCATATATTCCTTCTCCCCCTAACCACTAGGTTGGGTAGTATAAAAGTATTCGGTTTCAAGGAAATCACAGTTCATTGTGGTGAACATATGACAGGTTTTAGGATTATAGCATCGGTACCCCCTTTTGATTAACCCTGTACCCAACAAATACACATTTTTCTGCACATGGGTCAAATTTGGTTCTTTCCGTTTTCAGAATGTGGACAAATACAGAGCAACCAAAAATTCGTGGTTGAAGAATTAAGGTCGGGGTATTTTGGTAAATTTGGCTAGGATTTGGATTGGAGTTTGAAGGTCAAGGATTTTGGTTGGGAGTCTATTTAGAAGGTAGGTGGCAGTGGCTAGAGCTTCAGGCTAAAAACTTTTGGGGACCCGAGACTCAATAAGAAGAGCTCAGGTCATTTCAAGGAGGATCCTATTTTTCCGTTCGGCAACACCATTTTGTTCGGGAGTATGAGGACAAGTGGTTTGGTGTACTAACCCTTTTTGTTGAAAAAATTGTTTCATGGTTGTGTTAACAAATTCTCCCCCGTTGTCGAATTTTAAAATTTAAATTGACTTATTGAATTGGGTTTGGATCATGGTATAAAATAGGATAAATTCATCAACAACTTTTGACTTGTTTTTCAAAAAATATACCCACGTCATGCGAGTACAGTCATCCACAAATATCAAGAAATAGTGAAAACCTTGCCCTCCCATGACAGTGCTGGACCCCACACATCAGAATGGACTACTGAAAAAGGTAAATCAACCCTGGTATTATTTGGCCTGAAAGTCTGTCTGTGGCTTTTCGCCAAAACACAAGTCTTACAATGTAATACATTATTGGATTTAAAGAGTTTAGGAAATAAAAGATGTAAATAACCAGTGGATGGATGTCCTAATCTCCGGTGCCAAAGCCAAGCTTCTCGATCCGCAATTCCATATGCTAGCATCACAGTACCGTGTTGGGCAACTTCATCCACGTAGTAAAGTCCTTGGCGCTCAGTGCCACGTCCAAAAATCGTTCCCATCTTGATGTCCTGCAGTATACAGAAAGTTGGGGTCATTAGCACGGTACAATTAAGTTCCTTTGTTACATGAATAATAGACAACAATTTATATGAAAGTGAAGGGACATAAAGACAGTTCGACAATTTTAGTGTGGGTGATATTTCAATAGACCCGACTCCCTCTACAGGGACTATTCCCCCATTGGCTGCTCCAAAATGTGTCTTTGTGGGTTTTGACTGTATTTTAATATCGTGTGCATCAAATGTCATGGTGTCAGTGGCACCACTATCAAAAATCCATAAGGCATTCTTATTGTTATCAATTTTAGACCATATTAGCAATAGACAAAATTTTTATTGGGTCAATTTGTAATATGTCCAAAAAAGAGGAGCCTGATAATAAATTGTCCAAATTGGAAGGGTTTAGGAGGAAATCCCAAACCCTTTACCTTTATAACCTATATTACCCCTTTCTTCAGCCCTAGCTGCCATTGCTCCTCCAATACTGCCTCCATCTCCGATGCCTCCTGGCCACCACCGTTGCTGCTGGTAGCCTCAAGGTTGCTCACAGCGGTGGCGGCTTTACCTCTTATGGCTTGTCTGTCCCTTTTATGTCCATCGTTCCACCATTCTGGATATCCCACAATCCGGAAACAGTTCTCTTTCGTGTGTTTACTCATCCCACAGTGAGTACACTTGAGTTTTGCCTTATCTGAACGGGATGATGATCCGCCTGGCTTGCCGGCGAAGCCTGACCATCGCTGTCCTTATGCTGCCATTCCCATGGCTTCAGTCCCAGTTACAATCAATCCACTGCCTATGCCCTATTATGACGAGATTTCAGAAGCTAGTCCCAAAATATTAAGGCGGGCAGCCTCTTTCCGAACAGTGGGATAGGCGGCTTCCGATGAGGGTAGCGGATCTTGTCTTAAGATCTCTCTTTTGATTTGATTATATTCCTAATCGATTGCAATCAGGAACTGGAGCAGCTTTTGTTCTTGACGGATTTTATTGTATGTGGCTATGTCTGCTTCTAAGGTCATCGGATTTGGTTCCCGGCGGTCAATCTCGCCCCACACTCCTTGCATGGTAATCCAAAAATATTCTAAAGGTGCTCCATTTTGCTTCATACCATTTACTTTGAATGAAGATCAAAGGTTTATAGTTTGTCCCTGCCATTACTATATGTTGTAACAAGAGCATTCCACAATGCTTTCGCTATGGGAAATTCGATCAGATTGCTTACCAATTGGGGTTCAATATTTTGAATTAACCATGAGAACACGATGAGATCGTCTTGTTCCCATTTCTCGTATTTTTTGTCACCGATCTGTGGTGGCGCTGGAATTTCAGTGAGGTGGCTCAACAGGGCCTTTGATTTTCCTCCAATTGCAACCTTAATCATGCTTGCCCATAACGAATAATTTTGGCTGTTTAATTTGATGCTGATGATTAAATTATCAGAAAGGGTTTGTTTTTGGTTTTGGTTACTAAGGCCATTTTTTATAAGATTTGCTAATTGAATTGTCAGGTCATCGTTGCTAATGCCAGACTGTTTCCCTGAGTTGCCGTCTTCGAACATAGTAGCTAGAGTCTTCTGGGTTGGTAAACTTATGGCTGATGAGGAGTTGCCGTCTTCGGACATGGTAGTCGGATTTCTGTTGGTAAGTTGGTAAATGATGAGCAATTGAAACAGTTTGGTCTTAGAACCATTGAACCAGCTTTGATACCATGTTAAATGGTATTATTTGAGACATAATCTGGAAGAATTGTGTTGATCTTTTATTCTACTGCTTTACAATGTCTTAATATAGTTAAGGCACAGATTTATACAAGGAAAGAAATAAATAGTAAAGAGAGGACTCCTTCTATAGTTATTCCCTAATTATGTACACTAATTGGGAAATGATGAGAAAATATGATCCCACATTTTCCTCCTATTTCCTTGCTTTCTGACACTTACCACTAAAAACATTACTCTCAAAATCTGAAAAGAAAGGTTCATGCTGGAAATTGGATCTTTTGGAAGTAATTCTGTCCAATTGATTCTTTGGTACATTCATCACCTAAACCACAAAATGAGTACGTGGGTCCAAATTGGTATCCATTTGGATAATGGACTTACTTGTATTGGATTTTTCTTTAAAAGAAAAAAATTCGCCCAGAGTTGGTTTGTTGGGCATAGCTCCATTAGGAATATGTCATGCCCGACTCCAACCACTGAGAGGAATTGTCCGCTTTGGATCAAGTCAAATCCATCCCATTCTGGATTAGCAGGATCCGCACGGTTTTGTCTCGCAGGTGAGATGGGAAACTTCCCAGGTAGTCACCTATCTTAGGATTTTCGTTAAGCGAGCACGCATAACCCTGGAGTTCTTCCAACTCTCAAGCCATTCCACTAAAAGGAGCCTCTATTGATTAGTTTTCCCTTTTCGATATATGATCTAATTCATTCATGTGTCCTACAGTCGGGATATCACAAGCCCACTTGCTTTCGCGTGGTTTATCCTCGAACCATACATCTATTGGAGGGGATCCGACTCTGATACCAGCTGTCATGCTCGACTCCAACCACTAGAGGAATTGTCCGATTTGGATCAAGCTAAATCCATCCCATACTGGATTGGCAGGATCCACACGGTTTTATCCTGCAGGTGAAATGGGAAACTTCCCAGGTGGTCACCCATCTTAGGATTTCTGTTAAGCAAGCACGCATAACCCTGGAGTTCTTTCAACTCTGCAAGTCATTCCACCAAAAGGCACCTCTATTGATTAGTTTTCCCTTTTTTGATATATGATTCGATTTATTCTTGTGTCCCGTAGTCGGGATATCACCGGAAAGCGGATAATTTCTCTGGTGATTGGACTCGGGGATGACAGTGGCTCCGAAATTTGATGATGATAGGCCTCTATTGGACTTCAAGTCTTTATTGTTGGCCTGTTTATTTTCATGGATGATTTTATTCTTTCCTTCAGCCCCTGCACGATGCTGATTAACAGTATCCTTAGTCTTCTCTTTTTTACCATTACCCTCATAAATATTGATATTGTTTCCTTCTACAATACTACCTCCTCCAAGAATATCATATCTGTTTGTCCCCTTTCCATACCAAGAAGCAATCCCTTGATTTTCTCCAATAAGTCTTTGGCCACATCTTCCTCTCTGGTTTACCACCATCCACGGTACGAATTTCGACGGCGACACGGTGATCTCCATCTCCTAACCTTTTTGAGTCTCCCTAGAGGCTGTATTTGTGGCACTTTGTAAGAGCAATTGCTTTCTCTATGCCCAACACGCCCATAGTGAAAGCAAAATTTCAGAATACTCTCATATTCCACTGTATGGGTTCTACCGTTAATAAGAAATTTGGAGACAAGGGGTGATTTCATCTTCGCCATTACCGTTGGTCTCGCAAATTTCCCTCTGAGCAAGTCTTCAGTGTTGTAATCTACCTTGATAACCCTACCCACAACATCACCAATAGCTATAAGAACTTTTTTATGATATAGATGTAGGGGAACACCAAGTAATCTGATCAATACTACAGCTCGACCCAAGGAGAAGTTCTGGATATTAAATTCAGGGCTCCATGGTTGCATAACTAAATAGCTTCTTGACATTGTCCAAGGACCATCAAGAATGGCCTTTTGAAAATCATCTTCGAAATCAAACTTTACGAGGAAAAATTCGTTCCCTAAATCTAGAACATGTTAAGGTTTGGGTTTTCACAGAGTATCAATTTTTGAACATAAGGCCTTATAGCCAATACTCCTCCCCCATAAATGGACGATAGCTGATCTGGATCATTTCTGCGCTAAGTTTGTTTGCAAACTTTCAAAGATAACTACTTCTGGTACCTTCCCTAATCTATCTATTTGAATATCGTTAGCTGAAAATTCAAAGTTGGCATCCTCTACTGGATCATCTTCCATATCCATCTCCATTCCCTGAACAACTTTGTCTCTGAAGGAGTGACTGAAGCCATTAGCAAGAATAGATTCGTTGTCATCACTGATCTCAACACCTTTTTCACGATGTTTTACTTTTTTTTTTTTTTAGCACGGTCCTCTTCTGCAGCGTTTTCATTTTGGTTCACATTCAGAGAATTTCCTCTCTGCCATCTAATATCTTTCTTTCTTTAACACATTGTAATCATGTAGTATTTTTTTTTTTTAATAAAACTCAATTTTGTAATTTTTGCTTTTCTAAAATATATTGTCTTCATTATTCTTAAAAATTTTTAATTAAAAGTAAATATTCATTAAAAATATAGAAAAAAAAGAAAAGTAAAATAATTTTTCACATAAGTGAATCTTATTTTCCTTTAATATATACTAACACAAGCGAAGTAAGAAAAGTAGTAAAAAAATAAATAAAATAAATAAAAAGAAAAAAAACGCTATAAACACAGCACAAATCAATGTCCTTACCCTAATTTATAATATGACAAAGGCAAAATAAGAAAAGTAAAAAAAAAAACTCAAACTAAGTAAAAAAAAATAAACTCTCCATCTTTCCTATTCAGTCTTTGTCTCTTCATCTCTCTCTAGATCTCAGTTTCCTCTCCGATCGGTGGCCAACACAGATGCCTTATCCCATCTGGTCACCGTTTCTGACCTCTTCACTATGCGGTAACGCCGCTTTGATCGATTCTTGCCTATTTCTTACTCGACAAAGAAGAGAGATCTTCGGCCACTTTCTCCCTGATTCCAAGTCGACGAAACTTTGTCAACCATCAATCGTCTACAAACTTGTCTCTCTCCCCTCTCATGTCATATCTGTATTTTTTTTTTTCAATTACCTCTTTTGTTTGTTAAAAATGATCTATTACCATATATTTCTATTTGTTTTTTTTTTTATATTGAAAACTTTGGTAGTTTGATTTTGCAAATTTTTTTACTAAAAACTTTTTTATTTTAGATTGTGAAATTTTGAATGAGAAAAGAAAGTTTTTGGAATCAATTTAGAGTGAATAGTGGGTTTGGTTATTTTTGTAATTCCTTACAAACAGTTAAATATTCACTCCATCATCGTCACTTTCTCTCCAATTTTGGGAGATTGAGAAACGGCGGGCCCAGAAGAAAAATATTCAAAATTTTCTTTCCTCTCAAAATTTCCACCCTTGTCCCAAGTAACGGAATGTGAGCTTCCCAATACATTTTCCACTCAGATTTTCTTTCCTTCCACAGAATCACCCTTCCCAATATATCAAAGGGAAATAAGTTTCACTTGCGTGAAAAATTATTTTACTTTTCTTCTTTTTTTTCTATATTTTTAATGAATATTTACTTTTAATTAAAACTTTTTCAGAATAATTAAGACAATATATTTTAGAAAAGCAAAAATTATAAAATTGAGTTTTATTAAAAAAAATACTACTAAATTTTACATATAATCAATTTTCTTATATATATATAAAAGGTAAAATTTTAAATTTATAAAAATAACATTTTCATTTCTCCCTTATTTCCTTCCAATCCAATCATTTGGTGGAAAATGAGGATGAAAAATGAATAGTAACAATCTTTTCTACTTTTTCATCCTCCCTTTTCCAAATATAGCATTAAAGATATCAATCTTCAAATAGACTAAGCTTCAACAACATTATTATAGTCTAAGGACAAAAAGCATCTAAATCAATTTATAATATACTTAGTCAATTAATCCAAGTTCTTCTTTTTTTTTTGAAAGAGAGAGTCCAAGTTCTTCTAATAAGTTACCAATATTGAAATTTGAAACCATTTTTATGAGAAATTTAGACCCACCAAATGAAATAAATTTAAATTAGCAGCTTGCTTCTTTTTTTTTTTATTTTTTTTGTCCCACGTCGGTAACTCCTAAACCAATGCAATTATGTTTTCCATCTCTAATTAAACAGAAAATGTGAAGGAATTAACAGCTACAAAAAAGCAAGCTGATTTAACTTTATTTCATTGAGTAGGTCTATAGATAATGTGATAGACTGAGCCTACCTAATAATTTCTCTATTTTTACCCACTAAAAAGTATTAACATGATTCTTTGTAATAAAGTCAAGAGGAGCAAAAAAGGGAAGACATCTTTTAATCAAAGATTAGAAAACAAAGAAAAACATAGTAGGGAAAAAAGAAAAGAAAGGCTAGGCAAAAATCTGTTTATCTTACTCTTTTTTTTCTCTGCTTGACAAGTCTCCATCTCCTCATGAGTTTTTAGTATGAGAGATTACAAAATAGAATGCATTAATCAAACAACAAAGGGTAAGAGTTGAAATTTAAGACAATTGTTATTCTTCTCCTCTTTGACTATTTCCACTCGAATTTGGCCGCCTTACGAATCGCCCCTATGATGTTTACAAACAATATAAATTAGACTAATTTTGATATAAATGAATTTAAAATATGCAATTCATTTGTAAATGAATTCTAGAATAAATTTTCATGGTTGGTATAATTAATTTAAAACATATAATTCAACGGAAGACTACATAGTTATATATGGAATAAATTCATAATTAAAATTCATTTGAATTTGTTTCCTAAAATATCCTTGAAATAATAATTTCACAAAAATAAATAATAAATATCAATTATATTTATGTTATACTATATAATTTTTTATATTTTTATTAATATAAATATATATATATATATATATATATAATAGTAATAAAATTATTGCATTTAATTTAATGATAAATGCATATTTAACTTGAATCTCCCTCCACTTTGTTAAAAAAAAAAAAAAAAACTTAAATATCTCTCCTCAATTGTAAAAAAATGCTAAAACTATTAAAATAAAAGATAAGAATATTAAAATAAAAAATAAAATAACAAGAAAATATTTTTCTAAAAAAATAAATTTTTAAATGATTTAAGTCAAATTCAATAAAATAAATATGTTAAATAAGTAAAAATTGAAAAATTGACTATATACAAAGAGAAAGGTAGTTTTGTCTTTAAAAGTTGAATTGCTTAAATTTGTAGAATTCATTTAGAAATTTCACCTATTTTTGTAGAATTTGGATAATTATGTTCAATTCCATAGAATTGAATCCCTAAAATTGAAATTTGTGTTTTCTTTCATTCCAAACATAAAAAATATGGATTTCTAAATAAATTTGATAAAATTTTATGAAATTCATTTGTTGTAAATAAGGGGTAAATAAATTACTTTTATAGGTAAAATAATATTATTTGTCAAAATACATCCATTTTTTTTTTTTCAAATGAATGAGATATTGATACCTACTTTTGTTTCACATTTTATCGATAATATTTTTAATGATAAATTTATAATTTTAAAAAATTTCAAAGGGGGGCTAGAGCTCTTCAAAGCTCTTCCAGTTTTGTCTCCCATTGAAAGCGATATATTAATGTATCTAGTACAAGTAAAATTAATTATTGTAATATATCCCTAAAAAAAATCTTCTGATTTAGTAATTTTGTTTTGCATTTTACGTAAAATGAAATTTATTTATAATACCTAATTAATTTTTAAATTTTTTAAAATTATACGTAGCAGTGTATTACAAATAAAATTTTACTTCAATATAATGGTTTATATATTGAAGTAAAATTTCTTGTAGTTATCACACTAACTAAATATATAAATCAATCTGGGCCATTGATCAGCAATAAAAAAAACTGAAGAATAGCTACCTTCATTCTGGGCCGTTGATCAGCATTGACTTTCCTAACCTGGTATCTGATCTTCTTAGAGAAGAGGCGAGTACGCCGCTTTTCTTTGTAGCGCAACACACTAGCCTCTCTTATACCTCCACTTTCTGAAAATAGATCAATCTGCGCCAACCTGGCCTGCCCCAAAAAGTATCAAAACAAAATTAATAAAAAAAATAAATATAAATGAATTTATCGGTCCCTACCACACCTTTTTATCATCTTTGATTTTTAAATTATATATCCAATCATATGCCTAATAATTAGCAAATTAAAAAATTGCTACAAATTCTTTTGGATTTTTTAAAATGTCAAATCAATAGCAAAATGATAAAGCAATTATTATTATGTGAAGCCAAAAAATACTTATTGCTACAAGGAGATCCAGCCACCAACTAGCCCAAAAACTGAATCAAAATCAATTTGAAATAAATTAGAATTCAAATTGATTGGAACTATACTTCAAATCCATAGACTCCAATGTAAAATATATGTTAAAATATTTTAAATTAATCGAAACCGGTCAAGTCTCTGTCAATTCTGATTCATCGTCGAAGAGACTAACCGATTATTTTTCATGCATCAAAAAGACCGGGGAGCCCTAGCTAAAACCCTAAAAAATAACATTTTATTATCTAATATAAGTCCAAGATGAAAATAGAAAGAATAGAAACAACAAAAGCTAGAAAGGTCAGAGCTTAAACAACTATTTCAAGACTTTTTTTTTTTGGGCAATATTTTTCTTTCCCTAGATATTCCAGATATTCAAAACAAGCAAATATTGTCTACTAATTTGGCATTTGACGCAAAATGAGCAATTTGTTTTATTTTATTTTATTTTGTTTTATTTTTTTTTTTTTTTTTTGAAAAGAATTTTGTTTTATTTTTTATACTACAATAAAAGCTCGTTGCGACACGCGCCGTCACACAGTTATTTCGCGTTCCATAGTAAAGTCATTTCAAGGCGGGAGATGAGAAACATACAGAGACATCGTTTCCTCCTTCGGCTCCTGAAATTTCATCGGAAAATGGCGACCCACGATCGGACCAAGCGTTCAAAACGTTGTCGTAGTTTAATTTCAATAACAAACTCGAATTCGATTGCGGAATTGAATTCTCATCTATATCCAATTCCAAATTCTTCGATTCCACGACCGGTTTCTCCACTTTCTTTTTCTTTTTCTCACCGGAATTAGCCTTTTGCTTCGGCTTCGGCTTCGGCTTCGTTTTCGAGTTTGAATTAAAATTAGAATCTGAATTCTTATTGTGGTTGTTGTTGTTGTTAAGCCTCGGCGAGATTTGAAGCATATCGACGATTGGAAAACTCCACCAATTTCCTCCATCTCCATTTCTAAAAGCTCTAACTCCCTTTCCCATTCCATTTCCAAATCCAAGTTGGAATCTCCCGCCAAAATGGTATCCCGCTGGATTCCCATACCAGGAATTCCCATCTTTATTGGATCCTTCGTAAGCCTTTTCCTTAGTCACGCTTAGATTCCCCATAATACTATCAATTCCCTCTTCAATTTCCTCATCAAGAATCGACTCAGCATCGAAATCCTCCTCATAACCATCGCAGAATTCCATTGAACTCCCATGGGAATCAAGCTTATCACAAGAACTAACGGAATTCAAGACTTTCGCCTCATTCAAGAAATTGGGTTTTTCATTTTCAATAGGTTGATGGAGTAGAAAACCAGAGTGGTCGTCGAAAACTCGAAAAGGCCAGAGCAATTCAGGAGAGGATTCGTCAAGAAGAAGAGTGTCTTGATGTGGTTTGGTGAATTTGCGCGGATTCGTAAATTGATTGGAAAAGATGTTTGGATAGGCAGTAGAAAGAAGTGCAGCTGCTTCATTGTAGGTTTGGTTTGGTCGTTTTCGTGGAGTGCGAGGTTTTCTTGTGGAAATTGCTAATGGGGAATTGCTGGATTCAGAGATAGTAGAAGATGGAGAAGATGTGTGTGAAGTTCTTGTTGAAGTAGATGGAGATTTCACTATTTCTAATTCAAAACCATAGGTTCTGCCTCCACCTCCACTTAAACAAGGAGAAGACATTTTGGAAATTAAAATAATTTATTAGAAGAGGAAACTCAACTCCCAATTTTGAGAATTTACAGAAAACCCAGAATTTACAGTAATTGCATTTCTTAATTGCAGTTTCAAATATAATTAAGAGATAATTTTCAGAATCAATTCCAAGAAAAACTGGAATTCACTTTTGATGTGAGAATTGGGAATTGGGAATGCAAAACCCTAAACCCTAAAACAGAAATATCCAAGAAAAGTTGTGTGGCTTTAAGCAAAACATAAAAATGAGAAAAAAGCCAAGAGTTTGAGAATATTTTAGAAGAGATGAAAAGCCTAGAATCTTATTTTTTTAAAGGGGGAAAAAATACATAAACTATGTATATTCTCTTTAATATAAAAAAGAAAACCCAAAACCAGTTTCAGAACAAAATTTTCAAGACAAACCAGAACAAAAAGCCACTAAAAAGTTCATCAAAACAAAAATTCTGTTAGAAGAGAAAACAGAACATCATTTTCTCTACTTTAGAAAACCAAAAAAAGGGAATTCCATTCAAAACCCTTGAAAAACCCAGAATTGGTTTTGTCCCCAAAGATAGAAAGGAAAGGAAAGGAAAGGAAAGTTGCCAAACAGGAAGTGACTATTAGTGGTAAAGATGCAAAGAAAGGTTTTTGTGCAGCTGAAGAAATAGGTCAGGAGAAGAGGCAGATAAAAGGAAAAAAGA
Organism: Jatropha curcas; assembly: GCF_041381405.1. NCBI lineage: Eukaryota > Viridiplantae > Streptophyta > Magnoliopsida > Malpighiales > Euphorbiaceae > Jatropha > Jatropha curcas. The sequence goes on along the minus strand of NC_143158.1, from coordinate 21,825,906 downwards.
TCCGTTGAGAGAACAGTGTAGAAATAGAGAGTGAGTGAGAGATGAATGGCAGAGATTTCACAAACACAGACAAAACCTCTCTCTCTCTCTCTCTCTCTAGTGTGAAGTGAGGAGTGAGGAGTGAGAAGTTGAGAGAAATGAGAGGAGAACAGAGGAAGAGACAATGCTTGTTCGCTGTTGTTCCTGACGTGGGACCACTTATTAGTTTGTTTTCTTTTTCTCTCCATATTTGCTCTTTTGGCAGTTCAATTATTTTGTTTTGCTCATTTACTTGATTGACCCTGATCAAAGGCAATTGTGTGGCTACCCACCCATGATGATGGGTGGGTATATTCTCAACAATTCATTTAATAGTGTTGCTATAGTTAAATATGATATTTATAAATGTTTTTTTATTGAATAAAATAGTACTATCATGTTATATCTTATTTGTTGTAAGATCTTTTTGATATTTTTTCCGACAAATATAATATAACAGAACTGCTTGTAAATTCACTGAGCTTGGACTAATAAAAAGGCTATTTGAATTTGTTTAACAATAATCAGTAGTCAACAACTTAATTTAGACAAAATTTTACTTTATTTTGAAAATAAATTTTAATATTTTCCTTTTCAATTATGATGTTTTATAGGCGAAATTCAACTACATTATTTCTTTCATAATGAAAATTAAATTAAAAATTTAAAAGTTCATATCATATAGTTCCTGTTAAATGTAAGAGAAAAAAATAAAACATTTGTAATTATGGACAAAAATATTAACCCGTAAGAAGAATTCAAATTCTCCATCGTAGCCTACAAGATGGATTGAAATGGTAACCAGTGGCGGTTACGTAATTCCAACGGTATAAGTGAGGGCATAATGGTCAAGATGATTTATAATCCTAATGATGGGCAAGCATGGATGTTGTGTTTGGATTATCCTGAGTTCTTGTCACCCATACCACCTGCAACTTTCTTCTACATTTTATGGGAAAGGTTTCTTATCCGCTGAGATGGCATTTCCTGATTGGTTGCCTTGGATTTTTTAGGGCTTACATGGCCTGTCCTTTATTGGTCAGAGGATTATCACGTGTATCTAGGAAAAAGGGTGCGGTGTAATCTTGGATCTCAAATAAGGAAAATTGAACCATTAAATCATTGGGAACTTTTTTTTTTTTTTGTTTTTTTGGTCTCTTTTGCCTTCTATGTGTGGTTTATGGTTATCATACGTTGGGCTTATTAGGTTCAATAGCTTGTGATTATGAAATCAATAGATTTTAATGCTTTTTTTTTTTTTTGGCATCTTCATCCCTTTATTTATTTTTTTCATTATATCTATTATTTATAATGTTCTTTGACTAATGTTTATAGTTTGAAAGGACAGATTAACGAAAAATTATTCCCTTTAAAATAGTAAAGAGTTATTTAAACAATTATTTTTATCAAACAAAGACTTATAATATTCTTGAACAATAATTATTTATACAAGAATAGAAATGCATCATAGGAACAACAATCCAAATTGAATTTTGGTAATATCCAAATTAAAAATTCGTTTTGTTCCAAAAATGACAACTGTGGGTATGTATTATGTTATTTCTTTTATTTGAATTTTTTTTTTATATAATTATCAACATAATTTTAAGGATATCAGTACAATTATTGAAATTATTGTCTTGATATTAAAATTACAGAATAATCGACCTAATAACATGATTATAAAAAGGGAAAATTATAATTTTATCCCTATAGTATGCACCAAATTACTAGTCTATCTCTGTATTTTAAAACAATACACTATAATAACATCATAGTTTGATCCGTTACAAACAATTTTTGTCCATTTTATTCCAATTTTTAGTATAAGTCAAAGGAAAAATAAATGGTCAAAAGAGAGAGATAAATTGTTATCCAAAAATAACCTTAACAACTCTCAGCCATCTTCTGCTTTTGCTCTCTTAAAACAAATGTCGTTGCTGCCACAAATGTCGTTGCAGTGTTTAAAAAGTAGGGTTTGGTTTGGATATTGGGGTTGAGATAGATGAGATTTCAAAATCATAGAAGGAAGTGGTGTTGTTATACAAATATTAAAAGGGAGATAGAATTCGGATTGTGCTTCAAAAAATATTGATATTAACAATTTCTAAAAAATTACTCTTTTCATCTTAAAAAGATAGTTCATTTTCCATTTTCACACAGATTAAGAAAATAGCAATTATTATGGTTAAAGGATAATTTTATTCATATAATTTTTTATTATACGCATTTTAAATTACACATAAATAATTATTATATATTAAAATAATAAGTAAAAATTAATTATGATTATTAAAAATAAGATAAAATTTAATATAGACAATTTAATAATCAATTATAATGTAAAAGAGGAAAATAAACTATATTTTAAAACAAATCAAAAAGTAAAAATAGTCTATATTTTTAAGATGAATGAAATATTATATTATTCAGCCACGACTGATGTTCAAAAACTAAATTGGCCAAACCCCAGCTCAATTGATTTGCATCATTCCCGTTAACTTGTCCTTGTCCATTATCTAGTCTATATTAAAGTCATCATCGATTTGACATTTTAAGTGTTGCTGGTTCATCGTGCATCTGTTTATTCTTTTTGCTTAGAAAATGATGTTTTTTCCTCTCTCTTTTACCATCCATTGTTACATTATTTTAAATCTTTGTTGAAGAAATTATTATTGATCTCCTACGGTGGACTCAATCGAAGAAGAAGAAGAAAAAAAAATCCTAACCCTAGAAATTAGATGGCATTTTCTACTTTTAATAGAAATTTAACGGTAAAGTGTAAAATTTAAATGAAAAGACAATTGTGTATAATGTATCAAATTATGAAGATATTGCAGTGTATTTTTTAGAATATAAGGATAAACTAGTAATTTATGGCAAATTACAGAGATAAAATAATAATTTTTTCTTATAGAAACCGTATATATATGACGTAGTGATTAATTCTGAAAAAGATTGATACACGTCAAATCGAGTAGTGCAGTAAAGGATTAATACAATATTAAGCTAAATAAGAATAAAATTAATAACCTTAATCTAATTGGAAATAAATTTAAAAGTTTTAGTTACAAACAAATTCCTTGTGACTCCTAATCTTCATAGTAAGGTTGGTTGCCAAATAAATTCCTTGAAATAACAAAATTCAATCTAGAACTCTAAAGTAAAATAAAGCAAACATAGTTCTGTAGAAGAAAAAACACTTAAATTATAATTAAAAGACTAGATTTGCAATTTTGGATTTGAAGGATATTTGTAGAATTACATATACTAAGCTAAATAGGAATAAAATTAATAATCTTAATCTAATTAAAAATAAATATAAATGTCCTAAACGAAATATAGGTTTAACTATAAACAAATTAGGAGTAACTTAAAAGAATAGGAAATAAATAAAATAAGAATCTAGCTCAAATAGAATGTATAATAACTAAAATTTAAAATTATAATTATTAACTATTATTATAAAATTTTTTATTAATATTTTTTATTTATATAACACGTTTAATCCAAACATTTAGTTACTAATTATTTTTCTCTTAAAAACTAAAAAGTTGAAAAACCAAATTTATAATTCTTCCAAACAATAACAATAATAGATGGTAGAACACAAAATCTCACCCCTAAATTTTGTTACTCTAACTTTTGGCCTAGTGTATCAGAATACTCCGAACTTTACAATTTTTTACAATTCACTTTATTTTGACTTCATTTTATCAAATTTATCCCAATTTTAGCCTTCTGTAGCAATGGCATCCTCATTTATAATTAAAAATGAAATTGCAAACAAAATGAGCATTTACATATATTTTAAAAAATTAGCCGTAAAAATAAAATTTTAAATGTTATTTGAATATCAATTAATATTCACAGCAAATGAGTGATATATTTATAGATTTAGAAATATAATATTTGAGGCATGTGATTCAAATAATTCAAAAATTGTTCCTATTTATTTTTTGGTAAGTAACCAAAATTCATATTATTTAATTATTAATTAGCGCATTTATTTCAAATAGAATTTAATCTATGCAACATAAATTGGGTAATGGAGTTGTTAAAAGTGTCAAATGCTGGTTTGAAAAATGATGAAATACTTTTTTATTTACAATTCTATTTTTAATTGCAATCCAAGGTTGTATCGCTGCAAAATGTGAAAATTATGGTAAAATTGACAGAAATGTCAAATATGCTAAAGTTAGAAAAACATATAAAATTCGGGGTATTATGATATATTAGGCCTTAATTTTTTGGCGCATTCAACTTTTACTTTGACTTATCAAATACTTCAACTTATAAAATTACACGTATTGAACACTTTAACTTGCAAAATCATTTTATTAAATGTTTCCATTTATAAAATTAGATCAATTAAATACCTTATTAAGTAGTTGAATTATTAAAATTATTATTTTAAAAGACATGCTAACTACATATCAAATTAACATTTTGTGTAAATAAAAGCCAAAATCGTAAAAATTATTATCATTAATGCAGAAAAGCTACACAGATGTTACGAAAATTTATAAGTTCAAATATATAAATTCAGATTACTATAAAATTAAAGTCGTAAATTTTAAGGTAAATTTATATGTTTTGCCAATAATAAATAAATGCCAAATACTTTTCATGTCACTATTGGAGCCGTAAAATTTGGCCTCATAAAATATTATATATATATAAAAGGAAAACCAATTTAATTTGCACTGTTTAGTTTTTCTTTCCGAAGAATTCTCCCTATGAATATAAAAAATATCAGACATAGATATTTGCTCCTCTTAATGGCTTTGTAAATATCTGAATTTTGTATTCAAGTGATAGGAGCAACCTGGAATTTGCCGTCATGCTTTATTTTCAATTATCTTTACTTTCTTTTCATTTAAAGATCATTCTTATTTTATTTAAATAAAAGTTCCTTATTATTTTTATTTTTCTATATGTTACATAGAAAAACAATTTATGTATGTACAATTTACTTTGAATAAAAAAGGTGTCTTTAAAGGATTTCACAAATTAATATTATTTTTATACTTATTTTATTATAATTTGATTTAAAAATTAATTATTAATTATTTCATTGTTTTGTTGACTATTAAAATGGAAATCATGGTACATGAAATTTGATGGTCAAATAAATCCTTCACCTTTGAATAATTTAAATATATCAAAAATATTTGTTATACCCATAATATTAATTACTAGATGTTTTGATGTATTTTCATTAATTAAGGTTGAGAATAAAATCAACCTAAGTCAAATTGAATTTATCATTTTAATTTAATTTGGTTCGTCTTTTAGAAATTCAATTCGATTTTGATTTTACTAAAAAAAGTTGAATTTCTTTTCCAGTTTAATTAAATTTTTTTTTTATAAAAAAAATCTTAAAAATTTAAAAATTCGAACTGATTTAACTCAAACATATAGTCAAAATTTAAAAAATTGAATGAAAATAAAATTGATTCCATTTTATTTTAGAAAGAGTTCCAAACCATTCGATTTTCGTTGTAAAAAACAAATTTCTTTATTCTTTTCAACTTACAGATTTCATATCCATAAATTTCTTACTCGTCTATTTAATTTTTGATTCTGATATGTAAATATTGGAAAAATAAAATTACTATTAAAAAAAATAAATAGTGAAAAATCTATTGGAATAATTAAAGTAAGGTGAGAATTTGAATTGTGAAGAGTTGGCAGCCATATCCTGTTTTACTTTTGGCCACAAACACAAGGGTATATAATGACAAATTGACAGTGCCTTATCCCGTAGAAGGGGTGAGTTGGAAATCTCACAGCCTTTAGAATTGCATAGCCACTTGAAAATAGGCATAGCCACTTGAAAATAGAACTTTCAAGTCACATGTGACTAATGTTTGGTACACCTATTTCTATTATAGCTATTCATATGTTATCTTGTTCATCTTAATATTTAGTGACATTATAGAGAACGAAAGAAAATTATTTTTATAAATATACTAAAGCCACAGGAACAGTGAATTTTTCTATTTTGACAATTTTGCCCTGATGTTCATGCTTCAGTTGGGCTACAAAGCCCAAAAACAAACAAGCAAACTGTTTAGTACCTAGAACATGGAAACTGACTTCGAATTGTTGAGCTGTGTTTTTCTTTTCTTTTCTTTTCTTTTTTTTTTTTTTTTTTTTCCGCCTCTTTTCGATCCATTGAAAATAAGTAATTAGAGTGTTATCACACATGGGTTGTGAACGAAAAATATAATAAGAATATAAGTGATGAAGGTGACCATACAATTGGTTTGTGGCTAGTGATTTTGACTTTATCACAAGCCCAAACTTACTTTACACTATCAATTCTTCCTTTTGATTCAAAATTGTAACATGGGACAAGAGTAAGGATGATTTATCCAATTGGCTTGTGAAACCTTGAGTTTTCAAAATATATTTCTTAATAAGGCATTTAGTCATTTTAGTGTTTTTATAATTTCAGGCCGTTTTTGACATGGTTTGAGCAATTTTATTGTTAGATAGATGTTTGACTAAATGTTGCCTCTCAACCTAACCGTTTTATCCATTTGTCATCTCATACTTTTCGAATAACATATTACGCTCTTGAACTTGTCATTTTTCTAACAATTAAACACCTTGCTGAAGCCACCATAGCATTTGCATGATTGCAATTCAATACTCAAAATTAATTCATATTTTTAGGACGATACTCACAAGTATACGAGACTACTGCAAGATTAAGTGAGTTAACTAAGGTCATCTCTCAAGGAGTCACAAATGCAATTTTGAAACTAATTTTATGATTAAGATATTGAATTAAAAAAAAATTCTACTAACAAAGTTTGTTATTTTGAGAAAATTAAAATAGAAAACTTCAAAAGAAATCACAATTAGAAAAATACTAAGAAAAAAAACCAATAACCAAAAATCAATTTATTGAGTACTAAAAGCAAAAACATTTTAGGGTATAGACGCTTAATTTTTGCCCCAAAGGGCTCAGTGATGATAACTTTTTTGCATAAAACTGAATCGAGACATTCGATCGCTCTGATTTTTGGACTAATGGTCCATAGCTAAGATAATTGAGTTGTTTGACCGTTTTTACTTTTTTGAGTTTCCAGGGGTTTCTCAGTGAAACCGGCCCTGGGAAGTGCTTCGGGTCTACCTGACATGCCTCCCAGTGCGCCGCCTCATTTTGTGTGCCACCCAGTCCGACTTAGTAAAAATAAGCTCGGCTCGATTTTAGGGCCCACCAGTGGCACTTGCCACCTAAGCCCTAAAATAGGGCAACATATTCCCCATTTGGCTATAAATAGAGCATTGGGAAATGTTCAAGGGAGGAAGGTTTTTAGTTGCTTAAGGGAAACTCTTGTATTTTCAAAACTTAACCTTTAATTTAAGAAAAACTTGTGTTTTCTCTTAGATTCAAGGGTTTCATTCAATCATTAAGAGAAAAATGTCCCTGGTTCAGTGATTAAAAAACCCACAAACACTCAAATTAAACTTATCTCGGATTCATTGATTCAAGTTTAAAGCTTTTGGGTCATTGATTCATTTTTCCCTAAACTCTTTCGTCTTCTTCAAGATAAGGTAACCTCTGAGAGCCTTTTAACCTTTCTTCATCTTTTTCTTACTTTTGGTGTCTTAAAAACACCTTCTTGTTACTAGTTGGGAGAGTCATCTATGATCAACCAGAAAGCTTCTGACTCCGTCAGAAGTGGCACACGCCACTTCTTTCTCAATTCGAAAACCCTAAAACCACGATTTTGCATCTTTTGATCAGGGAAAGGTTCGCACACCACTATGTGTGGCGCACGCCACTTCTAATGTGGCACACGCCACTTCTAGTGTGGCGCAGACCTTCATTTCAGAGGTCCAGAGCACAAAAATCAATAAAACGATCCAATTTGGAGTTCCTTTGAGTCAAGGATAGAGCTATCTCGCTCTGAATTGTGAAAATGACTCATTACGGACTAAATAAACATAAAATCAATAAGAAATGGGCAGTGATGAGTGTATTTATTCATAAACCATGATGAACATCATGATTTGAACTCAGATCTTGTTTAACCTTTAAATTAATGCTTTTAGTTTACTCTTCCTTTATCTTGAACTCAGATCATCTTATTTAAACCTTTAAATTAATACTTTTAGTTTACTGTTCCTTTATCTTTTTGCATTTTAAATTCCAATTTTTTCTTTTATGCACTTTAGTTTGTTGCTATGTAGTTTTGTTAATCCAACCCATTTAACAAATAGCTTACAATATATCAACATCAACATTCATCACTTTATCATTATAAATGAATGTGTGTGTTTATTTAATTTTGTTGATGTATTTATATTTTGTGATTATGATTGTTTGTCTAATTTTATTTATTGTTAGTAATTATTAAGCTTGATGTAAATAACCTTAACGGGTTCTATTATTGCATGTTTGTAATTATTAATGGGTTGAGAAATTTTAATGGATTAATGGGTAGATTGTATTAATAGGATATTGGTTGTAACTCCATTTCTCCTCCCTTAGGGCTTTTGACAAAAATAATGCTCTCCCAAAAACTATTTCCCAATTTAATGCCATTTCAAAATTATTTACCAATCTAATGTTTATTCTGACATGGAGAGAGAGTGTTGCGCTGAAACCATCAACTTAATTGGTGGTTTCAATGCAATAGAAAAAGTAATCTCGTACTGACAAGCAATCATCAAAAAGTAGTTATATGAATGAACAATAATTTTTATTTTGTATTGAGACCATCAATCCAATTGGTGGTTTTAATACAAAATAAAAATTAGAAGTTGTCAATTTGCTTTTTCACTATCACACACAATTCGTTTGGTGGTTTTAGTGTAGTTATGGGATGTGACCACTAGTAAGTAAAAAGTATACGGAAAAATAGTATTTTGTTAAGAGTCCACCAGATTAATTACTTTCGATAAAAAATTATTTGTTGACTCCAAATTTTTTTTCACCGGAACACACACATGATCTAGTAGTTTTGGTGCAATACGTTTGCATTAACACCGCTGGTCAATATATTGGTGTCGGTTCCTTCCTTTATTTAGACAAGCCATGACATTCGGAAGACTTAACATGATTAAAAAGGTGCAGGGAATCAGGGAATCGATTCCTTATAGCTACTACCTATCCCTTATTCACTCTTCTCAACTTTTCTTATTAAAGAGGAGTTCACAATATCACAACACTCACAATATCACAACACTCAAACTATCACAACACTCGATATCACTTAAAATTCGTTCAAGCACAATAGTTCAAGCATATTTCACTGAAAGAAGAAAGAAACCTAATCAAAAAGGTGTTGATAAAGGTAAATAATTTTTATATTTTATTTTTTTTGGTTTTAGTAGAATTTTTAATTTAATTTCTAAGTAACTAATGCCTTGTTAATTTTTTTGCGGATTAATTTTTTTCTTGTATGGAAAAATTGGTGTTTGGGCTTGGTTTTTCCATTGTAAAGGTATATTTATTATATATAAATATAAATAAATTTTAAACTTATTAATAAATCAAAAATATAAAATTTCTAAAAATAATAAAAGTTCATAAATATTTATTTGGTAGAATAAACATGAATATATATATATTTTTGTTAATGTGAATATTTATATAATATAGACCATTGCTATATTAAAATAATATTTTTAATATTATATTTCTAGAATAAGTTTTCTAGTAGATGTGAATATTTCTAGTATATTTTTAGTGTACGTTTCTAGTATATGATTTTAATATATTTCTGATATATATTTCTATATATTTTTCCAGATGCAGTGAATATTTGTATTTATAATATTTTTAGTATATATTTTTAATATATTTCTAGTATGTATATATTTTTAACAGATCTGTAGTATATATTGTGAACATTTATGATATTTATATAATTTTTACTTGTAATAATTTCTTATTGATTTCTATATATTGATTATAATAGTAGATCATAATAATAATATTAATGTCTCGAAAAGTTAATCATATACTAACAATGTGCTATATATTTTTGGTAAATTAATCATATATTAAAAATTAATTATAAATTAATTACAACTAGAGATTTTTTTATTCGAATTTTTTTTTTCATAACCCAGAAAATACAAAATAATATGATTTGGAGTTAAAAATTTAATGAAATATTTCTATTTATTTTTATTCTTTATCATTGATAGATGGTTGCTTTTGTTGCACGACCAAGACTTATTAAAGGACGTTTTGTTAAGGAGAAGGTGAAAGAAATGTGAAAAGAACTATATGAGTTTAGATTTAATCTAGTATCCAAAAAGCTGCAGGACCATGTGATCAAAGTTAAAAAATAATTAATTTGTCACCGAATCAGAGAAGTGAAAGTTGTAATTAAAACAATACCTATGCTCTATTTATGTAGGATAATGACTATTTGGGTTCGCGATAATGTGACTACGTATAATCAATTTATGTTTGCATTATTAATTGACATCGTTAAAATATATGAAAGCGTGTTAAATGAAGTTTTTATTAATATGCCCATCTCCTAAGAGATTTATTGTAAAAGGAAGAATGTAAGGATTGCATGTAATATTAATAACTTCATATGAAGTGTATTTCTAATAGATTGCAGTAAATTAAAATTATGAGTAATATTATATTTACTAATAAGAATTTATTTTATTGATTTAAATAAAAATTAAAAAAAGTGAATTTATTTTAGCTCATAAAGTGAATAAATTGAGTAATGTAACTAATACCGTATTACTATTGCAAATATAATATTTTATTGGCTGATTAGGAAATGTAAGGTACATTATTTAATTTTATGCCATTTTTTTAAATTTTTTTTTTAGTTTAGTTATGTGATTTTGATTTTCTTTAAATCTACACACACACTATTTATGATATCTGTTGGTATCTAGTGCTGTTCTGAAAATCGAACTGGACCGGCTAATTTTTTTAATTTTGGGCCTCTTTATTTCTAAACCCTAATTCCTAATATGTTAATTAAAACAATTAAATTGCCTAACACATGTGAAAAATAATAATATATTTAAAAATATTATATATAAAATCCGATTGAACCGTATTGAATAATAAATTTTGCTGTTATTTCCATAATTAACCTAAACTCTAAAAATCTAGACCTTAGAACTAATCCTTAAGCCATTTTGCTTAACCCCTAATATTAAATCTTAACCCTAAACCCTAATTATAACTATAATCATAATCATAATCATCATTTGGACTATGAGTATTGCTCTACACTTGCCTTAAAAAGGGATCTTGTGTATCAGAAAGTGTAAATAATGAGGATATTTCTTATATAACCTACTTTAAAATGATGTATATATGAGGAATGTTGTGAATTTATAATATATTTCATTTGTGGGCACCAATGATAATTTTATGTATAAGTCAAGGTACAATGTCATCTAACATATCCTTCATTATTCATTGGGAGGTACAACAACCTTTGGGTTGTCGGGTTTTGGATACGATGTCGCAAGTCGGACCTCGATGTCGTAACATCAACGGCCAACTTTTAATGAGATGCTTGCTAAGATAAAGTTTGCCATCAGTATAAGAACAAATGAGAAAATTGCTCACATTTTTTATAAGAATCAAGTATTTGGGCAAGGAGTAATGTACTGGTCTTCGTTACTTATCAGAGATGATGACAATGTTGAAGTGATCATAAACAATCTTCATAGTTTTCAAGGTTATAGACATGCTGAACTATATGTAGAGGTTGAGATATTGACCAATAAATCACTTAATTTAATGCATAGCCCTGAGACTCAAATTGGCATGGGATTTGGTGATATGTTGGATGATGATGTTGGGACTTCAATGCAATACACCCAATTTCCTATGGAGGACTACCATCATCAGCACATGCAAAACTTCTCAACTATATTGAGTCTTATACAATGTAGATTTCCTATGAGTGTTTACAATGGTGATGAAGTGGGTCCCAACAAACCAAGTAAAAGGGCCTTAGCAGATCATGAGCCTACGTTCGATGATCTAGTTGTTAACAATAACTATATGTCATGTAAAGATGATGACGAGGACGAAGATAAGGATTGTGATTTATTTACTCTGATGGTGATGATGATGATGTAAGCATTGAATTAAATGTTGCGACTTCACAAGGTGGTAGTATTAAACATATGCCATAACAACAGTTTATCTTTCCATCATCACATTATAGCCAATTAGATGTTGACTATACTGAATAACAAATAGGAAGTCCTCATATGTACTTGACTTCAGATGAAACTTTTGAGTTCAGAAAGGTTTGATTTTTAATTTGAAGGAAGATGTTAAGCTGCAGTTAAAAAATTCTCTATTAAAAATAATGTTGCATATAAAGTTGAACAATCTCAGCCAAATTATTGGGTTACTAAGTGTATGAAGTTTGAGGAAGGTTGCCCACGGAGGTTGCGGGCGATAAAAAAAAAATCTAAATCATATTGGATAATTACTGTTTATAAAGGATTGTTAGGATAGCAATATTTCTATTGCAGATTTGTAGAGATTCACAATCTGACTTATTTCATATTCAAATATTTCAAGTTAAAATGTACCCAAAGTTATAGCAGTTATAGTTTGTTTTTCCTGTATAAATATGCTTTGTAATTCATATATTAGCAATACGGCATACAAAGATATTTCCAAGAATTTACATGGTATTAGAGCCTTCTCTTTTTTCTTAATTCCTTAATTATGTCTTCTCCAAGTAGTATTTCCTCTCTTTCTTCATTATCTTCTTGTACCTATCACGCTTTCTCCATTAAGTTGAATGCCAAAAACTACCTTGCATGGAAAATACAATTTACCCTGTTACTTAACTACCAAAAGCTTCGAGGATTTATTGATGGTAATACCCCTTCACCACCGAAAACCATTACCAACCTGAAACTTCCACCACAACTATCAATCCTGAGTATGACTCATGGTTCCAAAAGGATCAAATGCTAATGTTATGGCTTCTCCCATCCCTAACCGAAGAAATCTTTCCATACATCTCTGGTTTAACTTCTCCATATGATGTTTGGAAAGCCTTATCCTAAGCCTTTGACTATATGTCCCAAAACAGACAATTGCAAATTCACATTGCATTACAGGAGCTGAAAAAAAATGAACTTACTGTGGCTGAATATGTTCATCAAGCCAAATCTTTGGCTAATTAGCTGCAAGTTGCTGGTCGTCCTATATCCTCCGCAGAATTTAATACGATTATGTATCGCAATATTGGCCTAGATTATCATCTAATCATTGCAGCTCTTAATATGTGGACTGGACTAGTCTCATTTTATGAATTATATGGGCAGTTTGTTGCTCATGAGATTCTTATCAAGAATACACAAGAACCCCCTATTGCTAATATGGTTGTACGACCTAACAATTCTTCACCACCGCATCTACCTACACCACCTAGACCTGCCAACTCTAATTTCACCCAAAGAAGACAATTTTCTGGTGCATCCACTATTGTTTTTCATCTAAGAGGACCTTGTTAAATATATGGCCTTAAAAATCATACTGCAGACCGATGTCACTGTAGATATAATCCTAATTTTCTGGTCCATGTCCTACAAATTATCCACAAGCCAATTATAATTCATATGGACGCTCACCATCTTTCTTTAATGTCACAAGACCATAGGCAATTGGATTCTACTTTAATAAGTGGTTGCATTTTGGGGATGATTGGGTAGAACCGCAGTTAGGTGTCAATGTCATTATTGAAGAAATTCTAAATCGATTTCATTTCGAGATTTCTTACAAGAAAGCATGGTATGCAAAGAAGCTTGCCTTGGCTCGTGTCGTTGGTAATTGGGCAGACTCCTATGCCAAGTTGCCAATGTATTTTAATAATCTTCGAACTTATAATCCAAGAACTATGACAGAGCTAAAAGGTGGAACATTTAAATAATCCTTTGAAGAAGATGTTTAAAAGGGCTTTTTGATCTTTTAAGCCTTGTATTGATGGGTTGAAGTATTGCAAATCGATACTTCTTATTGCTAGAACATTCTTATATGGAAAATTTCAATAGACACTATTGATTGCAAGTTTAGTGGATGGCAATAACAAGTTATTCCCAGTTGCCTTTGCCATTATTGAGGGAGAAAATAAAAATAGTTGGAGTTGGTTCATGCCCTGCTTAGGACAACACATCACTGATAAACATGGTATATGTGTGATATCAGATCGCCATATTGGTATTACATCTGTTATGCGACATGAATCAATGGGTTAGCAAGAACCACTTGTGTATCATCGTTATTGTCTCTGCCACTTTGCAAGCAACTACAACACGACGCATAGGAATATTGCAATTAAAAGTTTAATATATAGCGCTGGTAAGCTAACTCTGACAATATCATGCATTATAGTATTAATTTGATGGCCAACTATATTTAAATATTTCTAATGGATGTAGGGAACACATATCAACTTCGAAAGTTTAACAAATGAATACAAGTTATCTTTGATAAGGATGAGCCTTCTTTTAATTGGGCGATGCTATGTCCATTTGAGAAATGGACATTGGCACATGATGGTGGCAGAAGGTATGGCAACTTAACTACTAATGTTGTAGAGTGTGTGAATAGTGTATTTAAGGGGGTGAGACAAATGCTACTAACCTAAGTTGTGCAGCATACATTAGCTCGGTGTGTTAAGTACTTTAAAGAAAGGAGGACCCTTAATGCACATGAACTTTCTGATGGAAATACTTACACTCTAGAATGCATAAAGTCGATGTTTTGTATAACCACATATTATTACTATTTCTAATGAATCTAAAGATACCTAGAGTGTGGTAGACCACTGAGTTCTAAGGATAAAATCCTATAAAGAAAAATAACAAATAATCAAAATAGTACTATTCCAAAATCAAATGAAAAGGATCAAGATTTCAAATCATGAAATTCTTATGAAAATAAATCCTGAACAAATTCATATACTCAAAACTCAAGAAAATTTGAAGAATCAATAATTTTTATCAGTGTATGAAAATATATTGAATTGCAACAATAATTAATTATTTTCTTACCTATATTAATGCACTTGATATTATGAAAAATAATGAAGATATTAAACCTCAATATGTTGAAGAACGTTCACAAATATATAATTGGCCAAAATAGAAAGATTCAATTCAATCATAATTGATTTTACTTAAAAAATATAAAGTTTTTTTATACTTGTAGTCCATATATCAAACGGTATGACACCAATTAGATATAAATGGATCTTTGTGCAAAAATGAAATGAACATATAGTGAAATTATAAGATATAAAGCGCACCTTGTGGCACAAGGTTTTTCGCAAAGACTTAGTATTGATTATGAAGAAATATATCCTCTTGTTAGAGATGCAATTACACTGATGCCTCATCAGTTTAGCGATACATGAAAACCTTGGATCTATTTAATGGATTTAGTTACAGCTTATCTATATGGCATACGTGATAGTAACATTTATATGATAATCCTTAAAGGATTTAAATTGCCTAAAACATATAAGTCAAATATCCATAAAATATATTTAATTACATTATAAATTTTTGAATAGTTTAAAAAGAATTTGGCACATTGTAACACCCTGATTTTGGAACTATAAGTGATAGCATAATAGATTAAGAATTAGTACCAATTAGGGTTTTGCTATTGTTTTCATTCTAGATAAGCGATTTTTTGAATTATGTAGTTTGTTGTGTGAATCATGCATTGCATTCATAGTTTTCATAAATTGATTACTTGAATTGAGAAGTTGTGATTTCAAATTTTAATTTTGACTTAATTTGAAGTTTAATTTGAAATTGAGGGAAAACCATTGATTTTGATTTAATTTTGACTAAAGGCTTTCAATTAAATGATTTTGGCCTGCTTAAATTGATTTTACCTTATTTTAATTGTAACAACGTAACTTTCTAATTGTAAAACAATTTTTAATGGTAAATTCGCTATTTTACTAAGCCTATGTGCCAACCTTGTATTTAATAAATAAATAAATATCTAAAGAAAAATTAGCTAAACCTAGGCGCATAAGAGAGGCTCCTTCTCTCTTTATGTGCCTCACTCTTTTCTTTTCTCTCAAGAGAGGCTGAAACTCTCTTCCCCGAATCCTCCATTAATTTCTTTTTTCTTTATGACAAAAGACAAGAAATTAACCATAGATTATTATATTATATTAGAGTTGTGAAGGTTTTTTGCAATCAATTGAAGAAAAACATAAATTTTGGTATTTTAATCACGAAATTTGCTATTGGTTTTAACTTTTGATCTTTGAAATTTAATGTGTTATTAATTTTAACATTCAATTGATGTAGTCTTAGTGTTTAATTGCATGATTATAGTGTCAGATTGAATTATTGATATGTGAATTGCATTTAATTTCAATTAGAAAAAGGCAAACTTTCAAAGCTTGATAAAGGCAAGAAGAAGGCAAATTGAGTGCAATTGATCATTTGATTGTGCAATTATAGGTTAGTACTTAAAATATGTGAAGTTAATTTTGATTTTGAACAACTATTGAGTTTAAGGTTTTTGAGAGCAATTTGGGGATTTTGGTGTTTTGAATGCAATTAAATGAAATTGAGTTAATATTTGGGCTTTGTGATGTTGAATGAATGTGTTATTAAGGAATTGAAAAACAACCATTCCTAGAGGTGTTTTCTAGGAGAGGCTGAAGCCTCCATGCATGTGTAATGGTGTGTTTTTATGATTTTGTTTGATGATTCTTATATGAGTTGTTTTAGTAGGTGTTAGTGATGGTGTATGATAAATATGGTGATCAAATTATGTGCTTAGACCTAAAATTAAGTAGTGATCGAACCTATAGTCATGTGTAATTGAAGTTTATGTTTGATTTTGAGAAATTAAAGGCATGTTAGTTGAATTAAGTGCTTAAGTGATGCAATAGCGTGCTAAGAGTGAATTTTAATTCTAGTGTTAGCCGAAGCTATGTGTGTACAAGTTAATATGTTTAATTTATGTTAGCTAGGTATATGGATGATGATGACATTGTGAAATTAGGTGATGAACTATAAGTATGATGTTGACTAAAAGTATGTGTTAATGAAGGGTTAGGTCTTAACTCTAATTAGGGGTTTTTGACCTAATTGACCTTGAGTAATTGAATGTATAAAATGTCTAATTGATGTATGAACTGATTAGTGGTAAGCTTAGTTGCATGATTGAATGGAAGTTAGTCTAGGAACCTAAGTTGGTCGAACCTATGCATGTTCCCTCTTAGGCAATTAAACAACTTAAGTTGAATGTTATGCATGTATGACTTCATTAATAAACTTAATTGACTAATTGTGTGACTAATTGCATGTTAGAAGTCAATTAGGGTTTTAAATTGGCAATTGGTCATAAATTGGGGATTTTAGGTCGAACATATCTAGTTGTGTAAATTGAAGGTCTAATGATGCAACTGCGTGTTATATGATGTTAATCCTTGAATTAAATGAAAATTAATGTACTCTAGGTGTATGTTGGTTTTGTGATTTGTACTTAATGGTATTAACTAGTTAATGATTGAAAACAATTGAGTTAATCAATAAGATGCCTTTAGTGCTATGAAGGGTTCTTATTACTTAGATATGGTGCATGAATGATACAAGTGTGAGTGTGACTTAGTACTTGCTTTCCGTATGAATGTCAAATGGATAGCTTGACTATTGATGGTTAATATTGTGATTATGAAGACATATAGAGACCTATGAGTTTCTTTAGTTGTATTGGTGATATTGTACTTATAATATAAGCTTAACACCATAAGTAAATATCTAGGCCCTTATTATGTACTTGTTGAATAATTGTGTGAACGTAGATATATACTGATACTGGATATACTAAGCATGCTATTGGATGTTGGATTTTGAGTTATGATCATATGCTGAACACAGGGTGTCCTTCTAAGGATGCAAACATGCACCACCATTCCGTAGGCTTTTGATTCTAATATTGATATAAAATATATGTTTTACTACTATTTCTTCTGCGTTATTAATAAGGCTCATAAATAAACAGATTAAGCAATGTAATTAATGATATATTGCTATAGTGAATGCGAGTGAAGTTATTTTGATAATGATATGTGATCTCATAAGAACTCTAATATAATATATTAAATTCGGATAGTGATGGGTGTTGACGCGTGTCTTTATGCCCCCGCCTGATTCGATGAGGATACAAGGATGCGGAATGAAGGGTTAATGGTATCTAGAAGTCTTTTAATCCAAGGATTTAAATTAAACTGATTTTAAGTTTCTGGTTGGGTCAGAGTTGCATCACGCAGCTAAGCAGATGCGTGACGGTACTATCAGCTGCGTCACGCAGCTCTGATTTGTATGACGTCACCAAAAATGACAACATAACGGTTTTTATTCTGTTTGAGCGAAACATGGCTGTGGTCTAGAAAGGAAGCTGCATCACGCATCTAACAGATCCGTCACAGACCCGTGAGCTGCGTGACTGTCACGACCCGATTCCATGGGCTGGATCGACACTAGGGCCCAGGTAAGCTTAAGGCCCCCGAGGCCCATAGTAAGCCTGAAACACTAAAAGTTTACTATCTCAATATAATTTTAAACATTTAGCCTATATTTCTAGGAAAATAAACCTCAAAATTTTATTATATCTCGGCCCAAATTTATCAACTACAACATTCCACAGTTCGGGCCTGGTTAACAATACATCACATTTTTAATATGGGCTCACATAATTATATCGCCTATGTTAATACACCACTAATTGTACACAAATTCTACAACTGCGGAGTCACTAACTGTTTGATATACATAGCCTTTTATACATACAGTTACATAGTAAAATAATTATGGAACTAGGGAAAATTTCTTTAGTGTCCTGCGTCGAAAAAACGTAACCTAAATCGAATTAAAGAGAAACTTACTTCCTGAAAAATTAAACAGGACATGTGAGTTTTCTAAGGAGTAATAATTATTGCACAACACACGCAGTCACACAAATGTGTAAATATATCAATCTAGTCATCCGACTAGTTATATGCTCACGCAGCCAGTCACACAATGGCACATCACCAGCACTCACAATCATTAACATCTTCATATAATCACATCACGTGGAAATTGGTCAGTAGAGTCACCGAACCCCCGATGAGACGTCCTCCCACATGGCTCATTCTCTCACATGTGCACTAGGGAGCCGATCCTCCATACTGGCCGACCGGTCTAATCCTCACTTGACCAGCCCTCTCATTGTTTTTCCATTCTCTCTTTTCTTTTTTTTTTTTTTTTATTTTTTTTTTATTTTTTATTATACCAACATGAGGCAACCCGGTGGTCTCCATCCAATCTAGATCATCAGGCGCTCACAACAGGAGGCCACCCTGTGGGTTGCGATCAAATCTAGACTGTCCGGTGCGCAACGACGAGAAGCCAACCTGTGGTTAACGGTAACGGTAACGATAGGTGCACACGGGGGCGCCGATCTCCCATTTACCCGGCTAACGGTAATGGATCCATATAACGGTAATGGTATATAACGGTAACGGTAATCAAGATCCATATAACGGTAACGGTCTCACAAACCCATGGTGACCCACTTCATCCCAACTCCACACAAACAAAGCATAGCATTATCACAACACAATTAATCAAACATTGCAATTAAATGCAAACATATTGATCAGTTACATATCGGAATGCAATGCACGATTAGACATTCATACTCAAATGCAAACAAATAAATAAATAATATTAACAATAAGCAGCAACGATAAAATAAATAATAATAATAATAATAATAAACAATAATAATGAAAATAAATAAGTAATTGAATAATTAAATAAATAATGATGATAATAAAATAATTAGAGCACTTTATTTATTATGTATTAAGTTATAGAATTAATGTAAATAAACTTATTAATTATGTTATCAATTAAAACTAGTCTAAGTTCTTATCGAAATTTCGGCAGCATCTCCCCTAAAAATTGGACTATCTACCTGCTCAAATATCACAATATTATTATATATTTATCAATCAATACACACAGCCCATCCGTCGGGCAATCAATCAATTTAAAACCCATCCTTCTTCAATAGCCAAAATTATAGCTAACAAACCATTTAAATCGTCTATCCATTATTCATTACTCATTTTTACATATACACATGTCCTTCTAATACAACACAAAAACTCAGATAATTGCTTCCAAATCCAAAAGTCTAGGTTTCATGATTAAATTTTCATATTTTTCACACTAGCTAACTCACTACCCTACTAGAAGTTAGTTCACAACTTCACATATTTATCCTAAACACTATAATTCAAGGGACCAACTAATTAATTGCTGCTAGCTCAAGGAATTCAAAATTCTCTACTTAATACCATAATATATCCACCGGTTTGCACATAACTTAATAAAATTCAATTTATAACTCATTCAAAATAGAAACAGTTCAATAATTTCTTCATAGGATATTAAGAACTTGAGCATATAGCTAATTAGTTATTTTCAACCTAAAGAACCTTAAATCCTTTGTAAAGATTTATAATAGATGCAATACCCTAACCATCCCAATATACGAATCAGTTTATATACCAATTTAAAGAGCAAAAATTCGAAATTCCTAATCTCATGCACCTAAATAGTAGCTAGATATATAAATTTCTGCGATAGCTCAAGCATTGGTGACAATGTTGCTGTCATAATCATGCTATATCTATTCTTAAACTAAAATCCCCTTGTTCATGCTAACTTATCCATTAATTTAGCTAATAATTAAACTAAACTAGAGAATCAATTTTTTTTTTTAAAATGTGTATAAATAGTAGGAGCTAAAGTCTAAATTTATGCAATAATTTGATTCATGATTCAAAACCTTCATCTTTGATCAAGGAGCTCATAAACTAAATTGATGAAGGTTGGAAATTGACTTACCCAGCTGCGATACACGCCAGAAATCGAAATTTTCTAGTTAGAACAATCGGCAGCGGCTCCTTTGTTCAAAAGCCAATCCTGTCGATGCTAACTTGGTCGAAAATGAATAGGATGATGGCTGGAGAAATGCTAGAGATGAGGAGAGGGCCTGTGATGAGCTGGTGTCGCCGGAAAGTCGAGGAGCAGGAGACTCGACGCGGTTTCCCGATTGAAGGAAGTCGGTGCCTCTCCTGCGCCTTCTGCGTGCACCAGAAACGAAAGAGGAGAGAGGAAGGGAGGCCGAAATCCGCTGCGGCAGGGAGGCGACAGCATGGCGTGGCGCTGGTCTCCGGTGATCGAAAAAAAAAACGGGAGGAGGAGAGGGCCAGGTGAGGTCGACGCTGGAACCAAGAAGAAGAAGAAAAGAAAAAGAAAAGAAAGGAAAAAAAATCTGGGGCTTCTAGACCATTCCGGTTCGATTCGAACCGATTTGGTCTAATTTAATGATTTGGCTCGATTTGCTTGGTTTTCGAGTTTTTCACTTGGTTTTCGAAAAATCGAATTGGTTTACGAGTCCAGTTTAGCAATAATAAAATACTAGCTGGTATAATCTCATTGGTTGAAATAAAAAATTTAGTTTTTAAATGAAAATTCTACGAAATTAAATTTTCGGGTCGTTTCAATCTCCCCTCCTTATAAAAATTCATCCTCGAATTTTAGAAATGAGCAAGAAATAGGAATGCAACTAGAAAAGAAAGCATGTAAGGATAGTTAACAAACAAATTATCATTTGATTGACATCCAAGAATAAATGAATGAAAGGTTTCATTATAACTCAAACCCCTTAAACTAGCAAACAAGGTTCCATCGCACTCAAAATGTATTCGTTCAACCATCTATTACATCTATTGTCACTTGATTAAAACTCACAGGAAACTTAAGTCTATTACTATAACCTCCAATTTCTATTATCAGTCAGCGACTGAAATCTTTAGAAAATCTTTCTTTGAATTTACAATAAAACCAAATTTATCAAGAAAATACATAATATATATCATACATGTTTCTCAAGATTATATAGTTTTTATTTGAAAATTTAAATTTTATTACTTATTTTTCCATGAAAACCATGTTCCAATAAAGTTGAAAATACACAATGATAATGTCAAAAGGCTTTTCCATCAATCTAACCAAAACACATATTCTATGAAAGCAAAATATATTGGTAAGGGTTAAATACATAGCTTATGAAAATTAAAAAAAAAAATTGAAATTTGATTTACTTATAATAAGGATTAACTCATTTAGTTTACATATGTTATCAGTACATCTTTGCTTAATCAAAAGTTTGAAAACTATTTCTTTAATTCAAAACTTTAAGAAAAATCGTCTTGTAACTTTCATTGTCTATTAGTATCACAGGGCGACTTGAGCTCACTCTCTTAGTTCTTACCTATATAAGTCTTACTTCCCTTATAATATTCTTACTATAGACTGGTGCAACTATTAGATAGCTCCTGAACTAATGACCTCACTGTACCACCAGTTATCATGCCTCTACAAAGATTTTAATGCTTTCAACTCAACTATCACTTTCACTTTAACTTAATCTCTCAAGTAGCCCTAAAACTTATCGTCTAATGGACTTTCATAATAACACATTTCATCTCTCTTAGCTCTTATATTTTTAATAACTTTTCATTCCACCAATGTTGATATTAGTTCATCCTAAGGAGATTAAATACTCTTATTAATTATTTTGTCCACTTGGTTTCTTTCATACTACTAATCATCATCACTAATGACTTACCTAATCACCAACATTTTAACCTAACATTTATTACCTGCCCTAAATATTCACATTTTACCTAATATTCATCAATACTAATAAAATTCCTTAAGCCCCAAAGTAATGACGCTTTACCATCCAAATATCATATCAAATCGATCTCATTAACTCCTTAGAGTTTGATTTACATATACTATTAACTTCTTTACTCTTTTGTCCATATCCTCCTGAATTACAATTTCAAACCATAGTGCTAACATTTTAATTAGTCTTATTTAAATAAGTGTTAGGCACAATAGGTGGAACTATTAACTTAAAATTAGCATCTATCTAATGCTAACTTATATCAAATTCAGATTCAACTCACCTGTCTCACCTATCTTTAACTTCATGTTTGACTTCAGAATTTTCAACCAATCTAGTAAGGGATTCATAAATTCCTCTCATTTTTATCTACCACTTACTCCTCATATATATTACAACTCGTCATATATTATTCCTCATACCCTTAAACTATTCAAGTTCATTTTTTTTATGTTATCTTTCTCTCTTACACATTAAATAGTCCTATATTCCAAATCTAATCGCCACTTAACTCCTATCCAAAAATCGGCTACCCGACATTTCCAGCGATCATGTTCTCAACTTGACTACTAACTGTCTACTTACTTATTATTATCACCACCAGTCTTATTCTTCTTTTTCCAATCTTCTTTCAAATTTTACTATCCTTATAATCATTTCATTTTATGATCTAATCCAATTGGCCTCGTGATATAAATAGACAACTTTCAAAAATAATTTTCTATATAAATAATCAATTTCAAATTATTTATCATAACACAATTTGAATTCAAAATTAAAATGGGGTTTTAAATTTAAATATCAATTATCAAGTAAATAAAACAATAAAAAGAGCATCTTTTGAATAAATTCTAAAGAAATTCAATAGCCGAGCTGAATACTAAAATACCGATTCCTAATCACCCAAAGTTCATCAATCCGCCATACAAATGAAAAACCTATTTATTCTCTACACTATCCTATTACTATAGGAATAGAGCTCATATGAAAAGTAGTGTACTGGGTGATCAGGCCAATCCACTACCATCAGGTATTACTCTATTCCCTAGCCTAAGGGTTAATACCAACTCTGGCCCCTATAGGTATTGCGATGGGTTCATCCTACTATCCACTACTTTCACTCTAATCGTCAATTAATTCTTCTATAGTTTATTGATTTTTACACAATAGGTGTGGGTTTTTCCACCTCATAGGGTCTAGTGCGTCCACCATCCCTAGAGAGGGAAATCACAAAGTTTTCTTCCTTATGTTGGTTACGGCCGATCCCAACATAAAGAAAATTCTTATACTCCGCAGTTGTATCCTGAAACCCTAACCTAAGCTCTGATACCAACTTTGTCACGACCCGATTCCATGGGCCAGACCGGCACTAGGGTCCAGGTAAGCTTAAGGCCCCCGAGGCCCGTAGTAAGCCTGAAACACTAAAAGTTTACTATCTCAATATAATTTTAAACATTTAGCCTATATTTCTAGGAAAATAAACCTCAAAATTTTATTATATCTCGGCCCAAATTTATCAACTACAACATTCCACAGTTCGGGCCCAGTTAACAATACATCACATTTTTAATATGGGCTCACATAATTATATCGCCTATGTTAATACACCACTAATTGTACACAAATTCTACAACTGCGGAGTCACTAACTGTTTGATATACATAGCCTTTTATACATACAGTTACATAGTAAAATAATTATGGAACTAGGGAAAATTTCTTTAGTGTCCTGCGTCGAAGAACCGTAACCTAAATCGAATTAAAGAGAAACTTACTTCCTGAAAAATTAAACAGGACATGTGAGTTTTCTAAGGAGTAATAATTATTGCACAACACACGCAGTCACACAAATGTGTAAACATATCAATCTAGTCATCCGACTAGTTATATGCTCACGCAGCCAGTCACACAATGGCACATCACCAGCACTCACAATCATTAATATCTTCATATAATCACATCACGTGGAAATACCCCCGATGAGCCGTCCTCCCACATGGCTCATCCTCTCACACGTGCACCAGGGAGCCAATCCCCTATACTGGCTGACCGATCTAATCCTCACTTGACCAGCCCTCTCATTGTTTTTCCATTCTCTCTTTTCTTTTTTTTTCTTTTTTTTTTTATTATACCAACAGGAGGCAACCCAGTGGTCTCCATCCAATCTAGATCATCAGGCGCTCACAACAGGAGGCCACCCTGCGGGCTGCGATCAAATCTAGACTGTCCGGTGCGCAACGACGAGAAGCCAACCTGTGGTTAACGGTAACGGTAACGATAGGTGCACACGGGGGCGCCGATCTCCCATTTACCCGACTAACGGTAATGGATCCATATAACGGTAACGGTATATAACGATAACGGTAATCAGGATCCATATAACGGTAACGGTCTCACAAACCCATGGTGACCCACTTCATCCCAACTCCGCACAAACAAAGCATAGCATTATCACAACACAATTAATCAAACATTGCAATTAAATGCAAACATATTGATCAGTTACATATCGGAATGCAATGCACGATTAGACATTCATACTCAAATGCAAACAAATAAATAAATAATATTAACAATAAACAGCAACGATAGAATAAATAATAATAATAATAATAATAATAATAATAATAAACAATAATAATGAAAATAAATAAGTAATTGAATAATTAAATAAATAATGATGATAACAAAATAATTAGAGCACTTTATTTATTATGTATTAAGTTATATAATTAATCTAAATAAACTTATTAATTATGTTATCAATTAAAACTAGTCTAAGTTCTTATCGAAATTTCGGCAGCATCTCCCCTAAAAATTGCACTATCTACCTGCTCAAATATCACAATATTATTATATATTTATCAATCAATACACACAGCCCATCCGTCGGGCAATCAATCAATTTAAAACCCATCCTTCTTCAATAGCCAAAATTATAGCTAACAAACCATTTAAATCGTCTATCCATTATTCATTATTCATTTTTACATATACACGTGTCCTTCTAATACAACACAAAAACTCAGATAATTGCTTCCAAATCCAAAAGTCTAGGTTTCATGATTAAATTTTCATATTTTTCACACTAGCTAACTCACTACCCTACTAGAAGTTAGTTCACGACTTCACATATTTATCCTAAACACTATAATTCAAGGGACCAACTAATTAATTGCTGCTAGCTTAAGGAATTCAAAATTCTCTACTTAATACCATAATATATCCACCGGTTTGCACATAACTTAATAAAATTCAATTTATAACTCATTCAAAATAGAAACAGTTCAATAATTTCTTCATAGGATATTAAGAACTTGAGCATATAGCTAATTAGTTATTTTCAACCTAAAGAACCCTAAATCCTTTGTAAAGATTTATAATAGATGCAATACCCTAACCATCCCAATATACGAATCAGTTTATATACCAATTTAAAGAGCAAAAATTCGAAATTCCTAATCTCATGCACCTAAATAGTAGCTAGATATATAAATTTCTGCGATAGCTCAAGCATTGGTGACAATGTTACTGTCATAATCATGCTATATCTATTCTTAAACTAAAATCCCCTTGTTCATGCTAACTTATCCATTAATTTAGCTAATAATTAAACTAAACTAGAGAATCAATTTTTTTTTTTAAAATGTGTATAAATAGTAGGAGCTAAAGTCTAAATTTATGCAATAATTTGATTCATGATTCAAAACCTTCATCTTTGATCAAGGAGCTCATAAACTAAATTGATGAAGGTTGGAAATTGACTTACCCAGCTGCGATACACGCCGGAAATCAAAATTTTCTGGTTAGAACAATCGGCAGCGGCTCCTTTGTTCAAAAGCCAATCCTATCGATGCTAACTTGGTCGGAAATGAATAGGATGATGGCTGGAGAAATGCTAGAGATGAGGAGAGGGCCTGTGATGAGCTGGTGTCCCCGGAAAGTCGAGGAGCAGGAGACTCGATGCGGTTTCCCGATCGAAGGAAGTCGCGGCTCTCCTGCGCCTTCTGCGTGCGCCAGAAACGAAAGAGGAGAGAGGAAGGGAGGCCGGAATCCGCTGCGGCGTGGAGGCGACAACATGGCGTGGCGTTGGTCTCCGGTGATCGAAAAAAAAAACGGGAGGAGGAGAGGGCCAGGTGAGGTCGACGCTGGAACCAAGAAGAAGAAGAAAAGAAAAGGAAAAGAAAGGCAAAAAAATCTAGGGCTTCTGGACCATTCCGGTTCGATTCGAACCGATTTGGTCTAATTTAATGATTTGGCTCGATTTGCTTGGTTTTCGAGTTTTTCGCTTGGTTTTCGAAAAATCGAATTGGT
Organism: Jatropha curcas; assembly: GCF_041381405.1. NCBI lineage: Eukaryota > Viridiplantae > Streptophyta > Magnoliopsida > Malpighiales > Euphorbiaceae > Jatropha > Jatropha curcas. Next base: position 21,798,798 of record NC_143158.1, on the reverse strand, counting down.
TTACGAGTCCAGTTTAGCAATAATAAAATACTAGCTGGTATAATCTCATTGGTTGAAATAAAAAATTTAGTTTTTAAATGAAAATTCTACGAAATTAAATTTTCGGGTCGTTTCAGTGACGCAGCTACCCTCTGCTGCCCTACTTCTATAAATTGATATTTTTCTCTCATTTGAAGGGGCTTTTTGAAAAACTCACTTTCGGCTATATTTTTTTCCAGAGACTCTTCTGAGTTCATTTGAAGAAAAATTGTCATTAGATATCAATTTAGATAAAACAAAATCACAAAAAAGAAAAAATCAAGAGAGAAAAGAATAAGTGTTTGAATCCTTGGTGATAAAGCTTCTGGGAGGCCTTAACTATCATTTGTTAAGGCATTTAAGCCACTTACAATCCACAATCTGAGGATTAGGTATCTCCTTTACCCCTTCTTTGTATTTTTATTTACTTTTGTGGTTTTAGTAGTTTAAGCTTCTTTAAACTGTATTCTGTTCATCTTTGGTCATTTTAGGTTTTCTTAAAGCATATTTAGATAAAAAAATGATCTACACAAATCATTTGAAAAATAAGCTTGGGCTAGAGCAGTTGCGTCACGCAACCAACGAATTCGTAACGGATCTGGAAGATGCGTGACAGATCTGTTCATATCCATATTTCTGTACAGCTTGGGCCAGAGCAGTTGCATCACACAACCAAAGGATCCGTAACGGATCTGGAAGATGCGTGACGAAACTATTCATATCCAAAATTTTATTTCTATACCCAGACAGTTCCGTCACGGAACTATTAGATCCGTTACGGAACTAGAAGATCCGTGACATAGCTGTTCTAAGATTCCAGAAATAATTTTTTTTTAAAGAAAAAAATAATAAATTTTGCACAAAATAAAGTTTAATTTCTACAATAAATTCGAAGATGTCCAATTATGAACAGATTGCAATTTAATTAAGTTTAGAGTACTAAAATGTAATTTTGCGTATTTACTTGTATGAATTTTACAATTTTGGGTTGAATGAAAAATGAAATTAAATTTATGGGTTCGTTAGTAATTTGCATGTTTAGGATTAAATTAAAAAATAAAATGTGTTTGGTTTTTGGTTTTTGGGTTTAATTTTGAATCGGATAAAATATATTTTAGGTTCGGTTTGTTGCCCGCCTTGAACCATAAGGCAAGAGCGGGTCTTTTATTTATTCGATTTAATCGCTTTGGTTTGAATGATTATAAATGCGATGATTGGATTTGATTGGGGCGATTAAGTGATTTTCCATATAAGAACTCGATCCGATTCATTTGGGTTGGGTTTAAGTAAATAAATAATTTGACTTTTTTAACTAAAATAAATTAGAAATCATAGGTTAAAAGAGGCCGATTTTTTCAGGCGTCGACTTCCAACGGGTCGGCGTACCCAATTCCCTTACCCAGAATCGCATTAGTGCGCCCGACCAGTCTTTTTTTAATAATTTGGCCTTAAATAGAATTGGGTTTAAAATGGAGTCACTTTTTATAAAATAAAATTGAAAAATGGTCCCATTGCCGAAATAATAGGTGGCAACTCAAAAAACTGTTTATAAGACCGATTTATCGGCATCGTATCTAATAAAATGTTTTATCACCACTTTTCATAATAAGATTACTTTCCACATCAAAATAAAATGAACAACATAAACATAAATAAAAATAATAAAAAAGGATGTTTTCGAGCCATCCGCCGAGGGGGGGCGGTACGAAAACAGATTGGCGACTCTGCTGGGGAAGCAACCGCTAATCCCCGGTTATTTTTAATAATTAGTCGGTTGTAATTAGGAATTAAGTCTAAAAACCTACGTTTTCTAAAATTGGAAATAAAATTGGTTAGAAAGCCGTCGGAAAATTCTTCAATTGTCCTTGTTTGTTTATTTGCTTTCCTTTTTTTTTCTAAGTTCTTGCATCCGTACTGCATTCCTTTCTTCTCACCACTTTCTACCCGAAATTATCCCTCGTTATTGTTGTTAACTTCGGAGGTGGATCCAGCCTAAACCTTGCATTTTAGGCACATCCACCCGAGAATTAGCAATTTTACCAACCGCAAGCCTAGTACCTTAAAAGGTGCGTCAAAAGGAGTAGGCCCACGAGAAAGCCCGAAGCCTGTTTGCAGAACCCAGACCTTGTAAGCCCAATGGACCAAAGCCCATGCATGTAGTTGAAAGCCCTAGTCACTTCCCCATAAGGAAAAATTAAGTCTGTTTGCTGTTGTTCTGTCGCATTCATTCTGAGAGTTTATATCGCCAATCTCAAAACCCCCTGTTGGTTGTCGAGATTAGACCAAATCCTAGGAAACAGATGTCGAAATTTTTACCAACGAAATTCGTGTGCTGGAGAGATAAGGTTGGAAGGCATGCATTTCCCAACTCCCGTTCCCTTCGTGTTATAAACTGTTCACATGCTGTGACATTCATGCATCACGTGATATTTTCATTTCAGCCATGCATTAATAAGAGCTAATTTTCGGTATGGACGTTTGATCTTGATTTTGAGAGTGGACCTCTAATTCGTTTTGAATAACATAATGCAATCGTTTATAATGAATTGATACCCAAAAGAAGAGGGAGTTATAAGGGGGTTGCGATTCCTTTGAATTTTCTCATTTCTCGCGTTATTTGAAAGTAAGCATGAGATTGCAAAAATTTGTAATTAATCAAAATAAGATCCTACTTGGGACCATCTGTTCCAAGGCAAAAATTAAGGACACAAAAACAAAAATAATAATAAGAAATATCCCGCTTGGAAATTCTTTCATTCCAAGGCAAAAATTAGGGACCCGAGAGAAAATAGCCGACTGTAAAATCCAAAAGGAACGGTCGACGACATATAATGCTGGAAATGTTTGAATACAAAATAAATTATTGCTATGTTATTCATGCCGAATTTTAGGTCCATTCGTCAAAAATGAGATCTTATTTCCATACTGGTTATTAGCACATTAGATTTGCATTTCTCATCCTATGGGCCTATATTCTTCATGCATACATGCAGAACCCCCTTTAACTCAGGTCCTTTCATCTATAAGCCGGAACTGATCCGTCCCAGGAAATCACTTCGGGAGTTTGGCACCGATATCCTAGTCAACGTCTGGTCAGAGTGTCCCCAATCCCCGAGCGTGCTCCGGTTAGTTCTGTGGTTAGTTCAAGTTTGTTTGGTTCGGTTTCTGGTTCAGATCTGGTTGTAGTTGAGATGGCTGACGGTGGTGTGAATGAGACCGGTTTTTCTCCGGCCCAGTTAAAGGCTATATCTGATATAATAGCCACTGCTTTTGCTCAAGAGAGGGCACAGAATCAGGTTCCTTCTTCTTCGAGTAATCAACTGTCTTTGCCTGTAGTTGTGGAAAGGGAGGCTCTAGAACCCACTTTGGGTAACCAAGCATCAGTTGGTAATGTTGGTCTGGTTGAGAACGATATGATAAAGCAGTTAGCAGAATTGAAGGATAAGGTGGAGAAGATGTCTGTTTTGAAAGAAAAAGATCCAGTCACTAATTTTCATGTGGCCGAATTTGTCTTGAAGCCCACAAGTTCTACTTCTTCCAAGACCTTTAAACATACCTTATTCGAAGGAGATAATGACCCAAGGTCTCATTTGTCTGAGTTCATTCGTGTTGCCCAGATGAACCGGTATGATGAAGAGGATGTGTTACGGGCATTTCCTCAAACGTTGCACAAGAGCTATAGGAAATGGTATGACAGTTTGGATGTGGAGATACAGAGAGATTGGGTCAAGCTTCAGACTGCTTTTCTCAAGAACTTTAAAACAGATGACAGTGATGAGTTTGGTCTCCGCGATTTGGAGAGTTTAAAGCAAAGGAAGGATGAAAGCTTCTCCGATTACTACAGAAGATGGAGAACAAATTTGTTTATGGTCCAGACGAGGCCAAAGGATCAAGAGTTGATCCGGATTTTTAGTCGAAGCTTATTACCTTACTTTAAGGAGAGGATGTTCGCTCAACCTCTCACCGACTTTTCTCTGGTACAAAGGGTTGGATTAAATATTGAAGAGTTGTACAACGAAGAAAAAAAGAAAAGCCGGGGGTTTGGTAATTACCGGTCTTCCTATAGTGATCAGAATAGAAATGCTGGTAATGCTGCTACAAACCAGTCGGGGAGTAGCAAAACAGTTGGAGCTGTTAATGAGAAAATGAGAAGGGAATTCACTGATTTAGGTAGACCTTTAAGCACAATTATGAGATCTTGCATCAAGAATGGTGTGTTGTCAAAGTTACCAATTGATCCGTCTAGGCCTATTCGGGGTATGTTTGTTGATCAAGACTGTGAGTATCATCAATACAAAGGTCATTCTACCGATGATTGCTTCAAGCTCAGACATGATATACAAAATTTGATGGATAGTGGGAAGATCACTAAGCCTTCTGAGCATAGTAAGCCGAGCACACGGAATCATCCTTTGTCGCAGTACCAGTATAACTATCCATCTCACAAGTTTCAAAGAGGTGGATCAGTTAATGCGATTGGAAGTGGTTTGCCTGAAGAGTTGGTATTGGCAGAGGCGGAGTTGGAAGAGAGGATGTGTGCTATGTTAAACATTTGGGATGACTGTAGCAGTGAAGAAGAAGTGGAAAGGAAGCCAGTGAAAGTCGAGATAGAAAAGAGTATCACAGTCAAGATTAGGGAGATACCAAACAATGAAGATGAACAGGTTCAGCTAGCAATTTAGAACAGTTTGGCTGATCAAGCGAACCAGTGGTATTACAGTAGTGATGATGATGTGAATGAAGTTGGTGTCCAGAGTTTGACCCGGAGCGGTCGTGTATACAATCCTGACAACAATTCCTTGGTCATAGGAAAAGGAATTGTCATGGATGGGACGGAAAAGAAGATATCAGAGAAAGGTGAAGAGCAACTCAAAGAGAAGAAAAAGGAAGTTGAAGTGGATAAAGCACAGAAGAAGGTTACTGAAATAGGTGAAAGTAGCCAGAATAAAGTACCGAGTGGGGTGACAGCAAATTCAATACTAAGTCAATTACAGAGGACTAAGGCTGACATCTTGTTATGGGATTTATTGATAGCTTCAAAAGAACACAGAAAGCTCTATTTGAGCCTATGACGTTTGTCAGAGTTCCTGCAAGAATTCAGAGTGTGGATATGATTAACGTGCTGCAGCGCAGGATAGGTGAGGTAACTTTCTTCGATTCCGATCTTCCTCCCGAAGGTAGGAACCATTTTAAAGCTCTATACATCCAAGTTGGTGTTAATGGAAGAGAGACCCGTAATGTGATGGTTGATAATGGGTCAGCATTGTGCGTTTGTCCGCTAAAAATGTTATCCAAGTTCAAGATTGAAGAGTTGGAGCTCGAGCCATCTACCATGGTTGTAAAATCTTATGATGATACCATGCGTAGTGCTAAGGGAATATTCAGAGCAAAGATTTCAACAGGAGTGGTAGAGAGTTGGATGGAAGTGATAGTCTTGGACATCTTGGCTAATTATGCTTTGCTGTTGGGAAGGTCGTGGCTTCATCCTTTGGGTGCGATTCCATCCACATTGCACAGAAAAGTCAAGATACCTTGGGGCACTGATGCTGTAACGATTAATGCTCAGGAAGAACTAAATGTTGCTGCTGTGGAAGGTTTAGAGGCAGCTGTGCCCTTATCTGGATTTCAAGTGGCTGTAATTGACAATGTTATAATCACTGAAGGGAAAAGTGTAGTTAATAGGATGAGCCCTTTCTCTTGAAAGATGATGAAGAAAATGCAGTGGAAGTACGGCAAGGGGTTAGGCCGATATTTGCAAGGCAGGTTTGAACCAGTGCCATCTTCATGTGGTCAGAAGCACCGATACAGTTTGGGGTACTCAAAGAATAGGAAGAAAGAGAAGTGTGAAATTCAGTCTCCGAAGAAAGAGCCGAGATTGAACAGGATTTTCTTTACCCCAGAGGAACAGATCATCAAGTCTCCAGAGCCTTCCTTTGAGCAATTAGTGGATGGTACACAATTTATGATTGACATGGTTCAAGCAAGAAGTGGCTCAGAATGGTCCCAGAAGATGCCAGAGTTTGAAGACTTTCTCGGGATTGGGGACGAAGCTTCAAAGATGATTCAAGAGTAGAAGTCCAAGGCGAGGATCCTCGAATCATTACTAGCAGCAGAAGATGCAGAGGAAGCCGATGAAGTAATACAAACCATTAAAGATAGCTGTGATGAGTGTATTGAACAAGCTCTTAATCCTGTTTTTTGTTTTTCTGAATGTTGCTTTGAGAACGATCTGGATAGATTTCCTTTACTATTTCAATCAATGGAAGTGAATTTTTATTACTTGTTTTATTGTTTTCCCGATTGTCGTGTTCATGGCATTGATTATACCACACGCATATTTGACATAAATGCATTGCATCATTTCGCATTTAACCTAAGCACCGTCGAAGATCCCAAAATAATTGAAATCGGATCAGACTTTAAGCTTGAGCTCTGAAAGGATCTCCAAGAATGTCTCAAGAGAAATTCAGAAGTCTTTACTTGGAGTTATGTTGATATGTCGGGGATCGACAGGTCAATTGCAGAGCATTTCATCCCTACCGATCCGAATATCAAGCCAGTAAAGCAGAAAAGAAGACGGGTCAGACTAGAGTGGCAAGACAAGATCAAGGCTAAGGTTCAGAAGTAGCTAGATGCAGGTTTCTTGGAGGTAGTGCATTACCCTGAGTGGTTAGCAAACATAGTCCCTGTGCTTAAGAAGGATGGGAGACTAAGAGTCTGTGTCGATTACAGAGATTTAACAAAGCCTCGCCCAAAGATGACTTCCCACTTTCACATATAGATGTTCTGATCGACAGTGCTGTAGGAATGGGATGTTATTCCATTATGGACGGATTCTCAGGGTATAACCAAATCCTGATGGCTTTAATTGACAAGCACAAGACCGCCTTCACTATCGATTTTGGGACCTTCTGTTATAGGGTGATGCCATTTGGGTTGAAGAATGCCGGAGCAACATATCAGAGAATGGCTACAACCTTGTTTCATGATATGATCCGTAAAGGATTGGAGGTATATGTGGATGATATGGTGATCATGACAAAAACACAAGAAGAACATACGGAGATGTTAGAAAAGTTCTTCACGCGGGTCAAACAATACAATTTAAGACTCAATCCCAAAAAGTGCATATTGGAGTAATGAAGGGGAAGTTGTTAGGTTTTGTTGTGGGACCTAACTGGATTGAGATTGACCCAGATAAAATAAAAGCCATTCAAGACATGGAATCGCCGAGAACAGAGCGTCAGGTGAGAAGCTTCTTGGGGAAGATCCAGTATATCAGTAGGTTCATTTCTAGATTATCTATTACCTGTACTCCGATCTTCAAGTTACTTAGGAAGAACCAGCCGGTCAGATGGAACGAGGATTATCAGAAGGCCTTTAACCATATAAAGGAGTACTTGATGAATCCACCAGTGTTAAGTTCCCCTAGACTGGGAGAACGTTTGATTCTGTACTTGTCGGTAGAGGATGCAGGAGTTGGAGCTATGTTGGCACAGCCAGATGCTGCTGGAGTAGAAAAGGCCATCTATTATATCAGTAAGAAATTACTGCCTATTGAGGAGAAGTATAATTTGATAGAGAAGACATGTATGGCAGTGGTGTGGTCGATTAAGAAGTTGAGGCCTTACTTTGATTCTTTCAGGACCACCTTTGTTTCTAAAGTTGATCCTATGAAGTATCTTCAGAAAACACCTACTCTAGAAGGACGGTTGTCCAAATGGTTAATTCAGATGTCCAGTGTAGATACGGAGTTTATCACAAAGAAGACGGTCAAAGGTCGGGTTGTTGCAGAATTCCTGGCTGAGAATCCCATCGCAGATGATGAACCATGGGAACTAGAACTTCCAGACGAACATTTGTTATGTGTTGAAAAAGGGGTCTGGAAACTATACTTTGATGGATTAGCCAATAGGAATGGAGCTGGAGCTGGTATTGTGATAGAAGTGCCCAATGGCGAGGGGACAACAATGTGCAAAAGGTTGTTGTTCCCAGTCACCGATAATATGGCAGAATACGAAGCATGTATTATGGGAATCGAGTCTCTTCTTGCAACAGGCGCTAAGGAGGTTGAGGTGATAGGAGACTCATTGTTGGTTATTGAGCATGCCAATGAAAGATGGAAAGTTGAGGAAGATAGGCTGAAGCCCTATGTTGAATACTTGTTAAGGAAAGCAGCACTCTTTGACAAGATCACTTTTACTCACATAGGTAGAACTCATAACAGAATCCCAGATGCTTTGGCAAACCTAGCCTCGGCGTGGCAGGATTTGAGTAAGATCCCAAAGAAGCCATTTATCATTACCGCAGCAAATATGCCATGCTATGAAGAACATTTTGTGAATTAGGTTGAGTCAGAGGAAGAACCTTGGTTTATGGATATTTTGCAATACATGAAAGCTGGAACCTTTTCTGATGATGCAACAAAAGAAGACCAATCGGTTCTAAGGAAAATGGCTTTGAATTATGTCCTAGCCGATGGTGAACTGTATAGGAAGGCCTGGAATGGAATGCTTCTGAGATGTGTAGGCAAGAAGGAAGAAGAAGAGATAATGAAGAAGATCCATGATGGAGTCTGTGGTACTCATTTAAGTGGCATGAGTTTGGCCAGAAAGATTATGAGGCAAGGCTACTTTTGGGTGCAGATGGAAGGTGACAGTGTCAGCTATATTCGTCATTGCAAAGCCTGCCAGTACCACGATAACAAAAATCATTTGCCTGCTGTTGAGCTCCATCCAACAACTCCTTCTTGGCCTTTTTCAGCCTGGGGTATAGATTTTATTGGCAAGATCATACCGGCAGCATCAAAGGTCATCAGTATATCTTAGTCGTTGTGGACTACTTTTCCAGATGGATTGAAGTTCAGTGATACAAAACTTTGACTGCCAAACAGGTGGCTAGATTTATTGAGCAGAACATTTTCTGTCGCTATGGTGTTCCTCATCACATAGTTACAGACAATGGTTCTCACTTCCAAGCAGATGTCAGCCAGTTGTTATACAGATATAAGGTTGAGCATCACCATTCTTCTCCTTATCGGCCTCAAGCTAATGGTGTAGTGGAAGCCGCCAATAAGGAGATTAAGAGAATTCTGTCCAAAATGTGCGAGAAGTATAGAAGCTAGGCTGAGAAACTTCCTTTCGCACTTTGGGGGCATCGAACTATCTCCAAATCAGTGAATTTAGCTTCTCCTTTTGAGCTCATATATGGGATGGAGGCAGTGTTACCAGTAGAGCTCGAAAAGAAGTCTCTCAGGGTTCTTGTGGAAGCTGGTCTGACCGAAGAAGAGTGGGTCAAGAAAAGATATGAAGATCTGGCACTTTTAGATGGCAGAAGATTGAATGCCAAATTCTAAGATCAGATGAGAAAGAGAAGGATTGCTCGTTTCTACAATAAGCGGGTACATCCAAGGGTTTTGAAAAATGGAGATTTAGTGTTGGTCAGATTGTTAGACCACGAAGCCCAGAGTCATCCTGGAGGGAAATTCAGACCCAACTGGGATGGACCGTTCAGAATTCAGAAGCTGTTGGCCAAGGGTGCCGCTGAGTTGGTGTCACGACCCATTTCCGTGGGCCGGACCGGCACTAGGGCCCAGGTAAGCTTAAGGCCCCCGAGGCCCGTAGTAAGCCTGAACTACGCTACTTAAACATGCCACACCATTTAACAGGAACAGTAAGCCCATACAGCTAGGATATAAATATAACTATTTACAATCCGGCCCAATTTTAGATATCTTAATTAACGGTTAGTTTGGGCCTAATCATGATGAGTCATATTCGTAATATGGTTGTATTAATTCACCTGCATCTAATACATAACAAGTCGTTTACAAAATAACGCATACGACCCTATAACTGCGGAGTTCAATAATATTCTGATAATAGGGTAATTAGCACATCCAAATTTAAATAACAAAAATATAAAGTTTACATTTATAACTCTGCGGAGAAGATTGCAAAGCTTCCGTTGGGGCAGAAACTTCCTACTACCTGAGAAGTTTGGGAGAAAGGAGTGAGTTTTGCAACTCAGTGAATAATAATAAATAATACACGTCGCATACAGTCACACAAAATGCGCCCTATTAAACTGAATGATCACACACAATCAATCATATGGCATAACATCAGCACCCACAAACAATATCACCTTCAAATAATCACCTCACGTGGAAATTGGTCAGTGGCGTCACCTAAACCCCCGACGAGCCGTCCTCTCAAACAGCCCATCCTCTCGAACATGTGCACCCCGGGGAGCCAATCCCCCATATCTGGCCGACCGGTCTAATCCTCACTTGACCAGCCCTCTCAATATCTTATTTTGCATTCTCTCTTTTCTTTCCAATATTATCAACAACATTTCAGCAGTTCATCAGGTGCACACGGGGGCGCCGATCTCCCATTTACCCGGCCGACGGTCCAATTTTATAATTTCATCAAGATCCATATTTATCGACCGTCCTCACAAACCCACGGTGACCCACTTCATCCCAATTCCACACAAACAGAGCACAGAATGTACATAGCACAATTAATCAAACAAGCCATTCAACGTAATACACTAATTTCATCTCAATGCACAATTATATCTAGGTATGGGAAAATACATATAACATATTGTAAACACGCAAATATATAAAAATATAATGTTATGCAAATGCAGTGTCGATATGCATTATTTATTATTACTCACAGTGATGGAACGCGAAATTCTAGCTTTGATTTGTCCTGGAGGAGCACTAGATGGACCCGGGCGATCTAAGCAAAGTAAGAATGACACAAAAAGAAATAACTCTATCAGACAAAATATTTCTTTACCCTTCTAATAATTTTATTTTATATTCTAAATTTTTCTACGTAATTAAATCTCGATATTTAATTTCTTTTCTGTAATAAATTTTTATTTCTCTATCTAACTCTATTTCATTTATTTTCTTCTAAAATCTATTTTATTTCCTACTGAAATCTATTTTATTTTCTACTGATATTTATTTTATTTTCTACCGAAATTTCGACAGCATCTCCCCTAAAAATTGGACTATCCACCTGTTAAAATATCAACAATTTATTTAATAATTCCAAACCACACAGCCCATCCGTCGGGCAATCAATCAATGCAATTTTTCCCGTCCTCCATCCAAATAGTAATATCAAAATTACATTCAACCTTAACATCAACCTACATCCATAATTTATAAATTAAAATTAGATACAATATAATCTACCTTCAATCCACACTTAATTTCCATAAATTTTATTATTACCAAAATTTCCTAATAAATTATCTAATACTGAATTTAATTTTAACTAACTATTATTTTTATTAATCAATAACTATTTTGAATTCATTTTAAACTAACTAAACAACTAAAATTACTAACTAAATATTTTATTTATCAATAAATTAATACTGTTTAAATTAATTTAATTAATCAAGTAATTAAACTAATCAGTAGATCTAGCCAAATTAAATTAATTTAACTAATCAAAATTGCTAAATTAAATTAATTACTCAAGATTACTAAAATCAATTACTAAAATCAAGTTAATCAACTAAAATTATTAGAATTAAACTAACTAAAATGACTAAATTTAATTAACTATCATTAATAAAATTAAATTAACGAAAATGTAGTTAAATTAATTTATACCCCAAATATAATTTTTTTTTTTGTCGAATTTTTGCTAGATCGAAAATTTGCTCGTGTCGGATCGGAGCTACGCACGCCGGAAGTGGTCGAATCCGACTGACAGTGGCAAGGGAAGGCGAAGGTGGCACGATCTGGTGGTGTTTCTGCGACAGGGAGCTGCAGCGGTGGCTGGGTGATCTGGCAGAGGGCCGACTGTGGCGAGCGGAGGAGCTGCGGGACGTGCTGGCGCGCGATGGAGGCGGTGCGACTGCAACTGGCGCGCGGTGGTGATCGGCCGACGTTGCTGGAGCTGCTGGAGTTGCTGGCAGTGACGCAGACACAGTTGCAGGGAAGAAGAAAGGGAAAGAAAGAAAGAAAGAAAGAAAGAAGAAGAAGAAGAAGAAGAAGAAGAAGAAGAAGAGAGGGAGGAGGAGGCGCGGTGGCTGTGTTGGTGGAGTGGAGGTGGGGCGCTGGTGAGGGTGAGAAGTAAAGGTGCAGCGCTGGAGATAAAAAGAAAAGAAAGAGATGTTTCTAGATGGTTTGGGTCGAACCGGTTCGATTCGGTTCGATTCGACCCAAATCTTTGATTTTCAATTGGTTTTCGGCTTTTTCAATCGGTTTTCGGTTCGATTTCTCACAGTGTTCGCAATAAAATATTAAAATAAATTTCCAAGCTGTCGGTTTATTAAATTTAATTGGAAAATCTTTGAAAATAAAAATTCGGGTTGTTTCAGTTGGTCACTACGGAAGGGAAGCCTTTTAATCGAATCGTTAATCAAGACCAAATGAAAAGGTTCTATGTCTGAGATGATGATTCCGACAATAAAAAAAAAAAAACAAAATTTGCGATTAACACATGGTGCTTAGTTTAAATGCTAAATCTATGCCATGCATTTGTGACATACTTGCGACTGGTTGCTCAATGCCATCAACCTGACAAGAAGGAGAATAGGCGAATGAGTAGTTAGAATGAACGACTATTGTATTAAAGTAGTTTTTTTTTTTTACTTCTGTATGATGTTGAAAGAAGTAAGATCAATAAAGAGCTTGATTTTCAGATTTTTCTCCCCTTTTGTTTCTTGGGTATGATTGTTGATTACAAGACCTTCCTCTCTGCTTATTTGGTTAGAATTTGCTCATTTGTTTTGAAGATTTTTGGCTGTTGTTCCGGCCTGAATGTTGGATTCTTTTGGACGGCGATCAGGAGGTCAAATGCTATTTTCTCGGTGATTTCCTTGGAAGGATCAATAAAGAAAAACCATGAATAAAATCCCTAACACTTAAATAGGTTCATGCATACATGAGGGAGTTGCATATTTCATCTCTTTCTGAATATTGCAGGTGATAAAATGGTCACACCATCTTTTTTTAAAAAAAATATAAGTTTTCGTCCGTAGTTAAATAATCCACTTTAATGTGCTTTCATTTCTTAATCCAAGGGCAAAAGGCCCAAATGCTAATCCAGCAAATAATTTCAAAAGAAAAGATTTGTTGTTGTCTTTTGCTGTCTCTAAGTGCAGAAAACAGGAATCAATAAGAAGAGAACCGATGGATTTATTCATTGAGAAGAAAAAGAAAAAAGGATACAATGATTGGGAGTTCATAGCCCTCCGAAACACAGGAAATTGAATAAAAAGAAAAGCAACAGTCATCACAGTGGTTGGATCATCAAACACCGACCCCTCCAAGACCCAGTTTCATCACTAGGAATAAAACTAATCAGCATACTCGGGTGTTACGGTGTCATGGATCACCCCCTGACCCATGTACCAGGTATTCCGATTCCACCAACGATCAGCTAGGTTGGTCAACAGACTTTGCATCATGGGACCGCTTTCGAAGTAATGGACTCTGGGAACATGTTGAACGCCACCATACTGGTGTGAATACCCAAATTTTGAGGCTCAGAAAGCCTGTTTTCCCGGACTGCAAAGAGTCCGGCCGGACCGGAGGCTATTTCAGAAGTTCACCGAAAATATGTCAATGTGGTACTTAAAACGTCCGGAATATTGCGAGGATCGCGGAACAGGTCCCGGAATATTTTTCGGAGGTCCGGAACTCCCAAAAAGGCCCCCGGAGCAAGGCACGGTGTCCACACCGGCCACGGCGGCAGCAGCCGCCGAGCCTGGGCGGCACCTGCCGCCCCACTTCCTGGGCAA